>NW_026875913.1:0-18196 GCF_032173495.1 Musca vetustissima | reverse complement strand
TTGCTCCATCGTCTACAAATGCATATATTTCCTCGTATCCCCTTGGTCCATACAATTTTACAGGGACAAATTGGAATAAAACAGATCCGCTCCCAGTAGTTTCGTCTACTAAACAATTACGTGCTGCGTTATTTTGCAGTTCTGAATCCTCATGAACTACCTTCTTCACTTCGTCGTGTTTGTCATCAACAGCATGCAACAATTTATGATGAAATTTTTGACATGAATTTACCCCGCATTTCTTTTTAGAAAAACATTTCGTCATTTGATGTCCTCCTTTTAAACACGAAAAACACGTTCCCATTGATTTAGCTTTTTCCCATCTCATTTGCAGGGGTAACTTTTAAAATTTCTCACAAACTGCCACATTCTTGCACTGATGACCACAAATTCTGCAGGACTTGTCTTCTACAGAAGAACTCACACAAGCATATCTCTTGGACCGTTTGTCAACAACTTTTTCCGAAACAGGCAGTGAATCAGTTGCAGTGTTAATTACTTTGCGAATATACTGCATCCAATTCAAAAAGTCAACTATGTTCGGAATACTTGACATACTAAGACATTTTTCAGCCCATTGAATTCTTCTAGATATTGGCAATTTTGCAACTAATTCACTTAGTAGAGTAGGCTTAGCCAGATGATAGTCACCACCAGCCGATTGTACAAATGTTGTCATATTTATTATTTTGATTGAGAAGTTTGAGCTGACACGTTCTTTGAGTTAAAGGTTCCACGGTCTCATATGATTTTCCTTGCAAAGAACTTCGTAATCTCATGATGTTGTGTAAATCGGAATATCCGAATTCTGTCGTGGTGCAGTTAAATATTTCAACAAACGTTGTCCACTCCTCAGGAGAACCAGAAAACTTAGGCAAATCATAAATCTTTTTATAACTATGTGGCACTACGTTGTTAAGAACTTGAGATGAGGCTTCAGGTACCGTAGTATTTGAATTAGAGGGCTCCAATAAATTATTTTGCATACCTGGAATACGCCCATTTATTCCAGAACCAGCACAACTTGAAATTATTCCAACGGGATTCGAAAATGATGAGGTTATCGTAGATGGAAGCACATTTACAGTTGACATTGGTAGCTGATTTATTGACGTGGCAGTATTAGTAGTTGAAACGATCGGAGTAGCCAAACTAAGAGAGACTGTTGACTGAACAGAATTTGTAGGATTGCAATACGGTAAATTACGAAACGTTTCCATGGAAGCTAATGACTCGCGGATTTGCGTATTATTTGTCTCCACCAATGACAGTACAGCGCTCATTTGACGGGCTATAGAGATTTGCATCTCTTCAAACTGTTTAGCAAAATGTTGGGTTACCTGTTCAATACTACTGAATGATCCGTTTGTTGTTGTTTCCTGGCCCAATGGTGAATTCGTCGTTGTACTTTCCGAATTTTGTTCAATTGGTTCACTATCAGATATCATATTTATTACTTCGGTCCTTTCCGAAGTCAGATGTCGTCGAGGAGAACGATGTAGCGGCATTTCGGCAGACGTAATTTTGCCACTACGTAAAAACATATATGAATTTCTCCTTGGATTAAAATCAATTGGCACAAAATCCAATCCAAAACGCCAGGCAATCGAAGGCCGATAATTATCTTTGATTCCAAGATATCAAATTTTATATCCAAAATTCCAATTTGAATAAAGAAAATGTTAATAGCGTAAGAAAAAACAGCAAGGGCCTTTGATAAACATCCGAATATAGTCAGGTTTATTCACTAAAATATAATTTCAGGTTACAGATTGAAAATGAAAAGATATCAAAACTTACAATTGTAGACCCTTCTACGCTATTCAACAATTCAAGTTACAATGAAAAATATTTAAAAGTATATGAACAAATTTGAAGTATAGAACAAATAAAAATCAAAACATACTTAGTTTAAATTATGAATAACAAGTTTTAATTTCACACAGTATAAATGTAACATGGACACAGTATAAATGTAACATGGACATGGAGGTGGACATCATTTTGCAATGAAACCTTTATCTGGATGGTATGTAAAAACATTATCTAAAATTATACCTTTTCTGCGTAAATGGGTTTGCCCACCAATCACCGGGAATGCCAAATTATAACCACTTCTGTTTGAAAATGACCCTTGGAATATCAAAATACGCAAAAGGGGCAGGACCTTTATATGAGGGATACGTAAAATCATTGACCGACTGTGGCGAGCCGCAGCGAGTGAATATTTGTACTTTGGACACTTTTTAAAAATAATATCAAAAAAAAACTAGTTTTTAAAATTGTCATTTATTAAGTTTTAAGTACATAAAAGAAGAAAGGTATAAGTACTAACCAGTAAGGAAACTTCAAAAGTCGGTCGGGCTGACTATTTGACACCCTTCACCACTTTGGGTACCAATCTGAAATTTGTGAAAAATTGAATGTCAATCATCGACCAAAATATGTAATATATATAAATGGGTGCGCTATCCAAAATTTATCTCGACACAAAAACCAATACAAAACTTGACATGCATCAATCTAGACCTAATTAAGTACTCTGTGTTAAATTTTGTTTCAATCGGACAAACATCTATAGTATGGTGCACCATTTACATAAAATGCATGAAACTATATATGGGAGCTATATCTAAATCTGAACCGATTTCAACAAAACTTCGAATGCATAAATTTGAACCCACTTCAGTACGCTGTACAAAATTTTGTGCCAATCGGCCTAAATTTTGGCTATTTTGTGCTCCATTTATATAAAATCGGACGAAACTATATATGGGAGCTATATAAATCTAAACCGTCTCCATCAAAACTTGACATACATCAATCTTGGCCTAATTCAATACTCTGTGCAAAATTTTGCCTCAATCGGAAAAATAGTGTCAGTATGGTGCTCCATTTACATAAAATAGGATGAAACTATATATGGGAGCTATATCTAAATCTGAATCGATTTCAAAAAAAAACTTGGCAAAAACTTCAGTACTCTGTGCAAAATTTTGCCTCAAGCGGACAAATATTGCGAGTTTGGTGCACCATTTACCTAAAATGGGACAAAACTATATATGGGGCCTATATCTAAATCTGAACCGATTTCAACAAAAATTGGTACACATCAATCTGTGCCTAATTCAGTCCTCTGTGCAAACTTTTGTCACAATCGGACTAATATTGAGAGTTTGGTGCACCATTTACTAAAATCGGACGAAACTATATATGGGAGCTGTATCTAAATCTGAACCGATTTTCTCCAATTTCAATAGGGTTCGTCTTTGTGCCAAAAAAGTAATATGTGCTAAATTTCATTCAAATCGGATCATAAATGCGACCTGTACTTTGTTCACAAAAATACATGGACGGACATGCGTAAATCGACTCAGAAAGTGATTCTATGCATATTCTCAAAAGGAGTCATGGGTCTATCTCGATTCCTTTTGCCTGTTACAAACATATTTACAAATAAATAAGGGTATACGAAGGGTATACAAATATACATATTCTGCAAATTTTTTCAAAAGAGTGTTGATTTTGTTCTCTTTATTTTTTCGAAATTTGTAAATACTTAACAAAATACAACAAGAAAAATTGAATTTTCTTTTTATACCCTTGTGTGGCCGCAATAGTTTGCAACACCCCGAAATATCATATCGATCGTCATATCTCGACTAGCTGAGTCGATTTAGACATGTGTGTGCGTTTGTAAACACGATACAGACCTCAGTTATGGACCAATCGTAACGAAAATAATTTGTGCCTGGGTTTCTAGTCGCCCTAGATGGGACGGTGATCTGACTAATTCGAATAGCTGTCTTGAATGATGAAGGTCAAAAGTTTTTTTGCGATAAAAAAAATAAATTTCATGGAGTCAATTTTTACTGCGGGAAACATGATTCGAAAAAATCGCATTGAAGGAGTTATTGACCACAAATCGGTCAATAAAATGCAAACATTGCGAAATATTTCCCAGGCTCCAAATATATTCTGCTGAAACTTGGAGATCGGTGGCATTTGTGTGGGGTATCATATCCTCGGCTCAGTCCGACTATACCGCTCCGCTCACTGGTTTACTTTTATTTTAATGACGTAAAAGGTGTTCAATGTACAAACATTCTCTCGACTCTGCACGCCACTGTATGTTGCATATTTTCTGGAGTCATTTTAATTTCCAAGAACTCGGGATGCCAAATGAAAGCCCTCTTGGGTTGGAATAGCAGCTACGATTTTTAATGTGAAACATGAAACGTGGACCCATATATCCCATTTGCAACACAAAATATGTTAGATTGTTGTAATATTTTTGCAAAATTTTGAAGCTTAAAAGATAAAAAACCTTTTTTTAAATAGTTTGTATATTGAATTACGAGAGCAGTTCGGAAACGTCTTAGCCTGTCACAAAAAGCGCGGTATAAAGAGAAAAAAGTTTCGTGTTTTGGAAACTTCAATTTCTGTTATAAACAAGTGTTAAATTTTGTTTTGATCTGGCAACTCCTTCATATAGAAACAGGTGTTCAAAAAAGACGCATCTGCAATTTTTTTGCGATGAAAAAATTAGAAATGTGTGCTGTCATTAAATATGTACATAAAAAAAGTTTATAGGGACAAGAAATTCATAAACAGTAAAAAATTGGGTTGCAGATGCACCACGTAGTGGACGTCAAAAAGCAGCAACAACAACAGAAATTGTAACAATTGTAAATGATCGACGAATAAAGGTGCGTGAAAATGCTAATACCATGGGCATCTCAAATGATCGAGTCCATTTAAATTAGCATAAAGAACTACAGATGAAAAAGCATTCAGCAAGATGGGTGCCACATTTGTTAACAGTCGATCAAAAACGCATAAGAATGAATATTTCACAAGCTTGTTTGGATAGCTTTAAGCGAAATAAAATGGACTTAAGCGTCGTTTCATAACTGTTGATGAGACATGGATCCACCACTATACTCCAGAGACAAAAGAACAGTCCAAACAATGGACTGAAGCTGGAGGAAGTACCCCAAAGAAGACGAAAATAATTCAATATGCTGTTAAGTTTATGGCAACGGTTTTTTTTTGGGACTTCAAAGGTATTTCATTGATTGACTATATGCAAAAGGGTAAAACAATAAATTAAGAGTACTATTGCAACCTTTTGGATCAATTAAATCAATTAAATCAAATTCGAGAAAAAACACAAAAAAATAAAATTTCATCAAGACAACGTACCAGCTTACAAGAGTATTTTAACAATGGCTAAAATCAACGAGTGAAAGTACGAGTTGCTTGACCACCCACCTTATTCTCCTGATTTAGCTCCCATTGACTTTTACTTGTTCCAAATCTAAAAAAAATAACCCCCAAATTAATCGAATCAATGCCTAGGCATCTAATTGCGGTCATAAGACAAAAGGGATATCCAACCAAATAATAAATTTATTAAAATGCGTAATATCTTTATTATACCCTGCACCAGAAGTGTATACTAAATTTGTCATTCCATTTACAACACCTCGAAATATTCACCGGAAACCCCACAAAGTATACATATTCTTGATCAGAATAAAATCCTTGTCGATTTACGAATTACCGTCAGTCTGTCTTTCTGTTGAAATAACGATAGATATCGGAATATTTAAGATAGAGCTCTGAAATTTTGCACAAATATTGCTAGTACTCGTGTTTGATATTGCAAATGGGATATATCGGTCCACGTTTTGGTGTATCCCCCATATAACATTACCCCCAATGTTCTGCATTTTAAGGATTTTGGACACCTTTTCCAACCGAATTGGCTGTAATTTGGTATGACTATAATAAAATTGATCTCAATTTTATTATAGCCCATGTAAGGTAGGCCCACTATTAGGTATTTTTGTCATATTATATTAGCTCACGTATTTTTCGCTATGTTGGAGGTCTTATCATAATATGAGTCTTCTTTACGAATACGGGTTTTGTCATCGATAATATAAATTTTGAATTTGTATTGAATAATTCGTAAATTCTTCATTTCTAGTGGGTATACGAATATGAATTTTGTATACAGTATGTATTTTCTTTATACAAGAACACGGGATGCCAAATTAAAGCCCAATCTCCAAATTTTTTAAATCAACATCGTCGTAGATCTACTATATTTGGTATCGTTAATAAACATTAATAAATGTTCGTACACATATGTTACGAATTTCCAAAATCGCTATTTAATATTAATTCACACAATCGTTTTTCATATGTTTTCATTGTCCTTTTGAAATGTAATATGGGAGGTATACCGATACATGCAACGAAAATATGTCGTTGGAAGACCTGTTGTATAATGAAAATCGAAAACATTAATTGCAGCTAGATCGATTTAGTATTTATCCCAATTGGGGTAAATTCATTTCATTTTTCGAGTCTAAAAAAATGTCTTTTGTTCCGCAGTGCAATATTACGACACTCGTCTTTAAAATCAAATCATATCTATGAAATTCGATATAAACAATTTATTCTAATTAACACAATTTTTGTTAACGGATTATTTTCATTAGCAATATTCCGGTTTTTGGAAAGATAACAAAACAAATCAAAATTTTTAATTGACAGTAATGATTGGAATACAAATCTGGATCATTTTATTGTGAATTTTTGTTTATATTCCAGACAACAATTATTAAAAGAACAGGCATTGGAAGATGAGTCTGAATAAAATATGTTATTGTGGTTTAAGAGTATACAATCCACAATAAGACAGTCTACTTTTATATTTTGAAATTTAATTTAACCAATTGTTATTAACCCATGAAATGCATGGGATTTTATTTTATAATAATACTACTTTTTGCAAAAAAAAAACCCTCCTGTTGATATTTTTCTTACATTCTATGGAATACTAAAAATATATGACATTTGCAGTCATCCAGTCATTCCTTTAATTTCCAACACCAATAATATTAAAATCCTTATTATAACCATTATTATTATGAATGCAATTATTAAAAAAGGCCAACACTACGCAAACAAAAATAGTTTTCCCTCAAGGTATTTGCTTGCAACACAGTTGGTGGTCTATTGCTTGCAATTCGCACGAACAGAAAAAAATACAAATCAATTTAAAGTTCACACTGAAACGTGTGAAAAAAGTTGAGAAGCTAAGATGAAAAGGCTAACAATGAGGTCACCAAGTCCGACGCTACAATCCATAATCAAAATGAACAATAAGCACATGCAATTAATTGAACAATTCCGATATGCATTAATATGACCTTTTTATGAGGGGTAGTTAAAATATGATTTATTGTCATCAATATGATTTGTCGTTGCAACACCGCAGGAGGGATATATCAATTGATTGTAATATTTGTTGCGTGAAAGTTACCACCACTTCAATTATGATTATGACAATTCATATTTTTTTTATAATCGCCAACATCCCTTAATATTGGAAGATCGGTTCTTAGGTCAATACAATGCAGATCATGACTGAAGTACACTGAAAAAAATAAATATAAGAACAGAACTAGTGAAACAACAATTGAACGCCAAGGTGTTGGCTAATACTACCACAAATGCAACTCCAATGCTTTCCCTCTTCTTTGCTTCACACTGCTACTTCTCTTAGGATGAAAGGTAATCATTTCGAAACTTCAGATTCTCCTTTTACATAACTTCTTAGAAAATTAAGGAATAAAAAACCTCCCAACTCAAATGGATATTGAAATTGATCAAATTTAAAAATGCATTTTTTGCAATTTGATACATTGATTTCTCATTAAGTCCCTATATCTATATCTTATCATAATTTTACTATATTGGTGCCTGTACTTTGGTATTTCAAGCTCATATTTTGACACACATAACAGAGAATAAAAAACCTACTAACCATAAATGTAAAAACATGTTTTGGGATAGATCCGGTGTTATGGTCCATTTCGAAATTTGGTTTGAGGGAAAATGATCAATGTTTTAAAAATTTCTTATGACTTGAAATTTAGGTTTATCAAAGATAATATGCGTCTCACAAAATTGTTTCAATATAGATCCATGTCTTGCAAGAAAAAGGTACCGAGCTTCTGAAATGTTTTGAATTTTTCATTTCGAGTTCGGATAAAAAAGACATATTTGGCCTATGTTACTCAGAACTGCAAAATTATTTATTTGGCGGAGCCAAAGTCAAATAACGCCTGAATCTGAACCGATTTGAAGCAAACTTGGCACACATCACTCTAGTCTTTATGCAGTACGTATGAAATCTGACGAAAACCTATATAAGCGATATAGCTAAATTTGAACCAATTAGGCTGGTCCGTGCCGTATTTCATTCGAATAATAAAATAAATGCGAACTGTGCTCTATTCACAAAAAAAATTGACAGACGGACATGCGTCGGACCAACTGTGGAACTTGAGAACTACAGCTTCGAGGTAGTTAAAGATTTTATGTACCTTGGTGCCGCCATAAATAAAACTAATGACATAAGTTTTGAAATTCGGAGAAGGATAGTGTTGCCCAACAGATGCTACTATGGTTTAAGTAAGCAGTTTAGAAACAATACCACCTCCCACCAGACCACAATCACACTTCACAAGACGCTGTTACTACCCGTACTGTTATATGGATCTGAAGCATGGGTACTTGCGCAAGCAGATGAAGCAGATTTTGGGGTGTTTGAGAGAAAAATTCTGCGAAAGAACTACGGGTGGATCTGCGATATTCACCGTCGAATAAATCAAAAGCTTTACAACCTATACGCGGACATAGTCAGTCGTATTGAGCTGCAGCGACTATGGTGGCTAGGTGATGTTGTGCGAATGAATGAGAATGCCCTAGCTCAAAAGGTATATAAAAGCAAGCCTACTGATGGTTCACGCAGAAGGGGAAGGCAACGACTCATATTGATAGATAAAGTAGAAGACAACATCTCGGAACAGTATAGACGGAAGGGGCCGACCATACGATACCCTACACAACTACCACAGAACTCTAACTCTCTGCGAATGTTTATTCCGAGTCAGGGTAATATTATATTTGCCCGATTAGAGGTCAACAGCACCTCTTCCTTACATTTTCGAATACTCAGTACAGCCCTTCTAATTACTTATCCAGATTCCCTTCAGGGTGGGTTGTTTTGTGATGTTCCGATTATATTCGACTGGAAAACACACAAAAAGTACGTTTTTGGGTCCATTTCATCCCAATACTATTATGTGATAATCACCGAAAATTTTATGCGTTGTCCTTGACCATAATTAGAACTTCATGGAAAATTTCAAAGCGATCAGCGCGATATTTTCGCCCTCTAATGTGGTAATGGGATACTAAATAATATTTGAATATGTAAGCACCTGTAAATATTTGAGTGTAACTCCCAGATCCGAGTAGACACATAACTGTAGTTGGTATACATTTAAAGGCGAACCACTCCTCTTGGATATGCTATCAACTCCTCGGGTCTATATACTTCAGGAGTAAATATATACGCTATAGAATACAAATTTTGTAATTTTTCACACAAAAGTCAGGGTCCATTTGGCCCTCTAAATATTGACCGATCTTTATCAAAACAGCCATGCTTATTATTTTGCCCGACCCCCTTCTCCATGCAAATATTCGCGATGTTCGGGTCATAATTACGGCTTATGGAGCGGCCAGAAAAACCGACAAAAATTAAGTATTTGGTCCATTTCATCCCCTAAATAATAACCGATCTTTATCAAAAACAATAGGGGTCTTCATTGGGCAGAACCCATCCTACATGCAAAATTTCATGAAGATTGGTCCATAAATGTGGCCTGTGTCGTGTTTACAAATTATAATGGGCAGACGGACGGACGGACGGACACACATGTCTAGATCGACTCAGCTAGTCGAGATATGACGATCGGTATACTTAAAGGTGGGTCTATGAACCATATTTCGCGGCGTTACAAACTCTTGGGGCTGCACAAAGCTATAAATCCCTGACAACATAGTTGTGTAGAGTATAAATACCAAAACCGTACATCTATTTATTATTAACTAGAGGTTTCAAACTTGTATTTATTAGCTAGAGATTTCAAACTTTGGAACATTTATTTATTTTGATATTCGATAACTATGTATAGAATCTAGTGATGTACGGTGAGAGCATCATATGGAAAACACGATATCTGATGTGCCCCGATGCCGAAGGCGCCCCAGTGTTTTCCCTAACCTACATAACGGTACCGTCCCATTTTTCGTAACCCAGCATTCCTGTTTAACAGGGGGTGACAACATTTTTGCAGACAAGGTCCTATTTTTGACATTTTCCGTATATAATGTTTCAACCCAATATTCGGTATTTTGAATGTTTAGAATTCTTCTACGCAGCAAATTATAAAAATAGACCGTTTTCACAGCCTTCACATCAAAGTCCAGCCCTACTTTTGTTTTTTTTTTCAAGTTTTAGTCGAACTTCCGTGAAGTGGCTGTAATTTTGCTTGTCTTTGCCAAAGATATTCGATTTGACTTAAAATAGCGCTTATATGAAGAAGAACCTCGCATTTTAAGGTTTTAGCCTCATTTTACCAACGAAGTGCCTGTAATTTGACATGACTAATTGCTAGTGAACAACAAAAACTTCTTCCCAGAAATTATTCAGCATAGGTTTATTTTTAATATGCCCTCCCAAATGTCCCTCATAAATGTCCGTGCAGTGGATTTGGTAGTCCAATTTTCAACCTGATTTTCTATTATTCCTTTTTTTCTTAGGGCATTAACGTCCTACTACCAAAACAGTTTGCACTGAAATATTACCGACAATAGTCACGGCATTAAAAAATAATTAACGTTTACGGTTTTTCTTTTTCGCCTCGCCATACAATTTTAATATTAATTATTATTATTTTTTATTTTAGTTTATAAATCAATGTTGAACGTAACTAAATCGAGAGTAAGTGTGTGAGAGCGTGAGATATTATCATCAAAAATGACTGACCAAAAGAGAAAAAAGAAACTGCGTGTTTTGACATCAACACTATCGTACTATTTTGGGCATTGGTGGTTTAAATGGTCTCAAAACGAATTCTTGATAAAATATCAGATTAAACCCCTCTAACACTACTATGATATAAAGGGTTTTCCTAATATGAGATGTTTCTTCTTCTTATGTGAAATCCATATACTATTAATTAATTAATATTTAAAATTATTATAAGCAAAACTTAGTATTAGAAAGAAATAACACCCCTTCACACATTTAACTAGTCTGTAGACAGCACTTAAACAATAAACATTTGCCAAATAAATATGCAAACATGTTTTTTTTTTTTTAACCCAAAAAATGCCCTGAAAAGTTAACAGAACTAGTGAACAATTTATGACATTTAAAAGTTTGCATTGCGACAATTTAAATTAGTTGAAAAACTAGATATCAGATATCTGTTGAAAAATTAGTGCTAATCCTCATTAATTGTGAATTAATTAAGTTTATGCGCTACTTTCACACTACTTATTCTTCTTTTTCCTACATTTGTTTTGTTTTATAAATTGTATAGAAATGTTAATAATTAATTTTATCGTCTTGTCATATTTATCACAAATTTTGTCTCTTTCAGTGAAATGGACATCATACGTCATGAACAAAATATGGCTACCAAAGATCTTGAGGGTTACCTCAGCAATCCAATAAATGCATATCGTCTGATAAAACGTCTCTTTACCGATTGGCCAACATTTGAGGAGACAATTGCAATGGACACGACACGTCAAGGTATGTATGTAGTATGTTGACATGGACATGCCAGGTAGGCAGTTAGGTTGGTTACTTGTAAACAGAATTTAATGAATATTTTCTTTAAACCACAGCATATACTACTTTGTCATACACAGAATGTACATTCAATTTGATGCTAGTACATGCAAAATATAGGCACAGTGGGAAGAGATTACATAATTTTTAAAAATTAAATTTTTAATTTCGCCTAAAGAAGATCTACTGAAGGTATTTTGAGCATTAAAGGCCAATTGAAGGTCATATGGGTATAGAAGAACTTCGGTCTTCAGAAGACCTCAGAAAAGTCTACTATGTATTCTAAATACAGAAGACTTATGGAAGGTCTTTTATGTATAGAATACCTATAGAAGGGTTTCTATGGTGTTTTATATATAGAAGACCTATAGATGGTATTTTAGGTATAGAAGACCTATAGAAGGTCTTCTATGTATGGAAGACCTATAGAAGGTCCTATATGTATAGAAGACCTATGGAAGGTCTTCTAGGTAAAGAAGACCTATAGAAGATCTTCTATGTATAAAATACCTATAGAAGGTCTTCTATGTATAGAATACCTATAGAAGGTAATTCAGGTATAGAAGACATATAGAAGGTATTTTATGTATGCAAGACCTATAGAAGGTGTTATAGGTATAGAAGACCAATAGAAGGTCTTCTATGTATAGAAGACCTATAGAAAGTCTTCTATGTATAGAAGAGCTATGGAAGGTCTTCTTTGTATAAAAGACCTATAGAATTAAAAAAATAAAAATTAAATTAAAAAAAAATAAAAGACTAAATAACAATTTCCAATTACATCAGATAATAGTAGTAGGTCTAAAGAAGTTGTATTGAAGGCATTTTTTTGTCCTTAAGACCTAAAGAAGGTCATATATGCATTAAAGGCCTATAGAAGTACTTCAATGTTTGGAAGACCTCCGTCAAGTCTACCGTGTACAAAAGACATTTCGAAGACACTCTATGTACAGAAGACCTATAGAATGTATATACAGGCCATTAGAAGGTTAAAAAGGTATGCACAGAAGACTTAAATTCTATTCTTCTTCAATGGATAGAAGACCTATAGAAGGTTTTCTATTTGTAGAAGATCAATAGAAGGTCTTCTATGTAAAGAAGACCTATAAAAGTTATAGGTATAGAAGACCTATAGAAGGTCTTATATGTATAGAAGACCTATAGAAGGTATTGTATGTATAGGAGACCTATAGAAGGTCCTACATGTATAGAAGACCTATGGAAGGCCTTCTATGTAAAGAAGACCTATGGAAGGTCTTCTAGGAAAAGAAGACCTATGGAAGGTCTTCTTGGTAAAGAAGACCTATGGAAGGTCTTCTTGGTAAAGAAGACCTATAGAAGATCTTCTATGTATAGAATACCTATAGAAGGTCTTCTATGTATAGAATACCTATAGAAGGTAATTCAGGTATAGAAGACATATAGAAGGTCTTTTATGTATGCAAGACCTATAGATGGTCTTCTACGAATAGAAGACCTATAGAGGTTCTTCTATATATAGAAGACTTATATATAAGGTCTACTATGTATAGAAGACCTATATATAGATGGTCTTTTACGAATAGAAGACCTATAGAGGTTCTTCTATATATAGAAGACTTATATATAAGGTCTACTATGTATAGAAGACCTATATAAATCCTAGGCATAGAAGGTCTTCTAAAATAGAAGACCTATAGGTCCTAGAAGACCTATATTACCATGCAGAAGGTATTTTAGGATTAGAATACCTATAGAGTGACATAAATGTACAGAAAACTATAGAAGGTCCTCTTTGCATTAGCAGCCTCTTAAAATCCCCATTTTTATAGAAGACCTCTAAATAGTCTTCCGTCTTATAGAAAGTCTATTGAAGATCACGTGTGTATATCAGAAATTCTGGAGCCTTATATCGAAATAAGTATTTAGAAAATTACAATATTTCCTGTTTTTGGAGGGTGATCCATTTCGGTAGGTTGAAGGTCTTCCCACAGAAGTGGCTATAATTTCGCATTCCGGATTCCGACAGGGTGTGAAATATATTTGGAAAAAATTATTAACATAGGTTCATGTTTTGACATAGCCATTAAGGCCCGCCCCCTATTATATTTTTAATGTCTTGACCACAATTACCCATCGAAGTGACTTAAATTCGGCATTCCGAATGGGCCACATATAAAGATCCAGCAACATATAGAAAATCTGTACAAGGTGTATAGAAGGCCTGAAGAAGGTATTTTAAGATTAGAATACCATAGGTCATAGGTGTACAGAAAACCTATAGAAGGTCCTCTGTGCATTAATAGCTGTTAAAAATCCTTATTTCCATAGAAGACCTCTAAATAATCTTCCGACAAATTTTCGGTAGATTGAAGGTCTTCCCACAGAAGTGGCTATAATTTGATATTCCGGATTCCGACAGGGTGGAAAATATATTTGCAGAAAATTATTATACTAGGTTCATGTTTTGACTTAAAAATGAAGGTCCTGCCCCTTATTATATTTTTAATGTCTTGACCACAATTAGCCATCAAAGTGGCTGTAATTCGTCATTCCGGACCTATTTTACTAAATACGCCACATATAAAGATCCAGCAACATTTTTGGTATTTCTAAGGACTTAGGCGCAAATTTCCCCGAGTTGACTGTAATTTGACATTCCGGGTTCCTGGAGGGTAAAAATATCTATGCAGAAAATTCTGTATATTGGCCCATGTTTGAACATAGCTTCCATATAAGGGTCCAACCCCATTCTATGTTTTCTATTTCGTGTTTTTGGAGGGTTAAAACATGTTTGCAAAAATGTTGGATGTAGGACCCAGTTTGGACATAGCCCCCTAATAAAGGTCTCGCCCCGTTTTCGGTATTTTTAAGATTATGCTGCAATTTTCCACTGAAATGGCAGTATCTTTGTAATCCGCGTTTTTGAAGAGTGAAAAACATATTTTCATCTTTATAGGCCCATGTTTTGACAATAACATACTATGTTAGCCCCGGTCTAGGTTTAGACATATCTCCGCCATTTTTTCGACATTTTTGAGGTCTTGGCCACAATTTTCTACCGAAGTGGCTGCTTTTTTAATGCTGATACATGGTGGGTGAAAACATCTTTGCCGAAATTTGTTATATAAGTCCCTTTTTTGTCATAGTCCCTATCTAAGGGTCCCACCTGATTGTAGATATTCGTCTCCCCTCATCCCACTGTGCATTACCTATATAAACATCATTTTTCTTATCAACATCATCATATTTCATCCGTAACATTGTCATTGTTTTTCTTTTGGTTTTTGTTAGACTTTCTCGATAACTTTGAGACACTTAAGCAGAATCTAAGTTTTCCCACACAAACTGATATGGCCGGATCAACAAGGGCATTGGTACGCCTGCAGGAGACATATAAATTGGATGTAGAACAAGTGGCCAGTGGTATATTAAATGGAAATAAATATGGGTATGTAAAACATTATACAAGCAGAGGCACACACACCCAAATATACATAACATATAACAATCATTTGCGAACATGTGTTTAATGAACAAACATTATTATTATTTCTTTGCTTTTTTGGTATTTATTTTGATATGTAATGAAATTCATTACAAAAACAACAGCTCTTCCATGACATGGCAAGATTGTTATGCGGTTGGTGAATATCTATATGCTATGCGAGATTATAATCACACCATACCATGGTTTAAACAGACCACAAAAATATTACAAGCCGATACGATACTAACCGAAAATGATGGTCTGCTGGATTTTATGGAAAATTTAGTGGAATATTATCGTACAATGGGTAAGGTATATTATTATACGAAGGGTTGTAATGTAATGTAATATTGAATTTTGTGTGTGGGTTTTATTTGTAGGTGAATATGAATCAGCCTTGGATCTACTGGATTATATATTGGAACGAAATCCTCAACGTGAACATGCTTTGGAAAAGAAATTGCAATTGGAAAATGAAATGAAAACTGTTGCTAGTGATAGCAAACTTTCCAAAGAACCTGTGGTTGAGAATCTGTATTATTTAAGTAAAATATATTCATTCTTGATGAAAATTGTCTTATAGGATTTAAGGTTGTATATTAGGCTAACTATGGCATACTTCCACAATATTTGGATGCATTTCGATTAAATTTATTTAATCTAGATTATAAAATTGTAATAAAATTGCATAAAATATATAAAATCCTACACAATGTGTTCTATAGGAGGACAACTGTATGATTATTTCCTTGTACAAAATACCTACATTTGAACATATACATGACTTTATACAAGTGAGGTGACATTTTGTGAGAAACCTTTCTAGATATATGTTTCAAATATATCGCGGGTTAAATTTAGCAATTTGTAGCAACACCTGATAAAGTATTGATATTCCTCAATAAATAAAATTCTATGTCGATTTAGGGAGTCTATCGAGTGTATTGATAAACTACATGGTAAGAAACAATTTAGACCCAGCATTCGAAGACAGGCGGGGATTAGGGTTAGGTATCCGGAAGAGTAGAGGAAAACAAAAACCCAAAAAAAAGAGTAGGCCGAAGTCAAGGCTGACTGTCAAGAGAATTCATCGACTAAGATAGGGAAAGCTGGCTCTAACATTAAGAAGACAAACGCTGTATCGGAATCTTCCGTAAATATCTGTAATTCCAAAAGGACTAACATGACGTGTTAAAAGGAGCCATCAGAAGACGATATAGGCACAACGGCACAATGATTATTTTAATTATTATTTGGTGTCCAATTAATATGAAATCAGTCGACAATTTATTCTAGGCTCAATATGAAACACCGTGCGGAATTTCGTGTCAATCTGACAAATATGAGCAGTTTGGTGCATTATTTACCTAAAATAGGACGATATGGAAGCTATATCTTAGTCTGAAACGATTTCTACAATATTTAACACTGGTTTTTTCACAGTCAATTCAATTCTATATGTAAAAAAAATTATATCAACCGGATACAATTTAGAAGTTTGGTACATCATTTACCCACCGATTTCTACGAAATTTAACACAAGTTATTCCGCACTCAATTCAGTACGATATGCATAATGTAGACCTAATCGGATAAACTTTGGGAGTTTGATGTACCATTAACTAAGTCTGAACCGACTTCTATACAATTTATTTCATAGTCAATTAAAAACGATATGCAAAAATTATCCTCAATCGGATAAAATTTAAGCGTTAGCATCGGATGAATATATATGGGAGCTATATCTAAATCTGAACCTTTTTTTCAATTTCTTTGTGCTTTGTTTACAAGAAAACATGGACAGACGGTCGACTCAGATGATTCTATGCATATTCTCAAAAAGAACCACGTGCCTATCTCGTTTCCTTTTGCCTGTAACAAACATATACACAAAAACATAGGCAACGGTCTTCAGCTCGAAAGCATGCTCGAAGTATTTGGTCTGGTGAGGAAGTGGGGAATCTTCCACAGGGAGGAGAACAAATTAGAGATTAAACGGGATTTTTTAAATTTATTTTTCTTTACGAGGAATCCGATATGTCAAATTATAGCCACTTCAATGTGAAAATTCGGTTAAAAATTATGACCATTGACCATTGTTGGTAGGAAGCTTTGATAAAAGGATAAGAATTTTATAAATAAAATAAAAGGGAATTCAGTTGAAAAACATGCCAAAACCCCCTTATTTTTTATGTGAGCCTGAAAAATCAAATTAGAGCCTATTTAGTTAAAAATGTGCAAAAAAAAACCCTAAATTGCAAATTATGGGTGTTACAACAAAACATGGGCCAATATTGATCATATTTCTGTTGAAAAAACGTGTCTAAACCCCCCTTCTTGTATGTATCCAAAATGTTGTAAAAAGGCAATGACCCTAGTTTGGTCCTTTCCCTACTGGTTTATTATGAACGTGCACTTTGTTCACTTCGACAATTATTTAGTACCACACTTTATACATCAGCAAAAAAAAAATATCTTTATTTTTTTCAGAAAACCAAAGAATTTAAATCATTCGAAGCAGTGTGTCGTGGTGAATTTGACAACATCTACAACCCGGAGCGAAAGAATCTCTTTTGCAAATATTTTACCAACAATCATCCATATCGCCTGCTACAACCATACAAGGTAGAACAACTGTCGCTCGATCCATATGTCATACAAGTTTACGACGTACTCAGCGATCAACAAATTAAAACTATTAAAAATATTGCAAAACCTCATATGGATAGATCAAAAGTATTTAATTGAAATACGGATGAACATGAAGTCTCTGAGACGAGAACAAGTCACACAGCATGGCTTAAATACTATACAGATAAAGTATTGGAAAATATGTTGCAGCATGTTAGTGACATTTCGGGTTTGGATTACAGCAATGCTGAAGATATGCAAATTGTCAATTACGGTTTGGGTGGTCACTACGGGCCACATTTTGATTTTTTCACGGTAAATAATAAAATAATTAAATTTTAAAAAGAAAACATAAAATTTGTTAA
>NW_026875912.1:0-18444 GCF_032173495.1 Musca vetustissima | reverse complement strand
TTTTATTTTTTAGAATGTTTGTACTGTATCTCCCGAATGCAAGGATGTAGCGAGGTCAATTTTCGTTCATATCCTATTTAGGATACTTGCATTAAATCTCTGAACAGAAAATTGTTATATGTTAACGGAAAAAAATTCGGGCCACAAAGGGTTAAGGGCGCTGTAGTCTTCATTTTGTTATTTAATTGTGTGTAACGACAAGTTTCCTCCGGTTGCTGGGATATGCTCGTGGGCGTAGGGTTCATCACAGAAAATTTATATTGAAGTGATCGAAATTGAAAATATACAGTTTTAGTTTTCGAATTCTGAATCCTTTGCTTTATTTAGAAACTTAAACTGATGCACCGATTCTATATACTTAAATTCTAAAAGTCGGCAACGTCTGGCTCTGTTCTTTACCGTTTCGGTACGGCTGTTGGTATCACAAATAGATGAAGACGAAGGAGGAAGGAATAGCTTGTTGTGGTGATCCGGATTATACTTCGGTACTTGCTGTTGCTTTCGATATAAGCCTCGACGCTTTTCAAGGTGTAGGCTCTTTATTTCGGTTTGTTTAAAATCGCTTTTCTTTAGATAAAGGCCCAAGACACTGATTACGAGCCCGGCTTATCTCTCCTCTCCTTTTAATTTTATAAATTAAGGTAAAATACTTAACAAACAATAATTTTCCTTTCTTTCTCTTTCAGGTAAGAATCTCTGCAATCTGTTATCATAGGTGGCGAAATATTGAATGAAGTAAGTCTCCTTTCAACTCAGGAAATTTTGTATATGACGGAGATTCTGTTTTGCACAGCAATCTTGAAACTTTTACTAATGATACTGACACGAAATTGCAAGCTAATGTTGCGGAAACCCCTAGCAGGAATATTTGGTACCCTAACAGAACCCAGCCTACGAAGAAATATAATACCATCGAAACGCGTGCCCAAATTTCTCAAGATACCCTAAACTTGTCCAATCTATTATATCATATTTACCACATCAATTCCCACAGGTGTAGGCTAAATTTGGCAAAATTTCAGCAACATATGCTCAAAATGTTTTGAACAGAAATTTAATTGGTCAACTCTTCTTACCAGTCGTCAGCATGATCAAAATAATTTGAACCAAAGTTCGCATTACAGAAGATAATAGTCCACACATCAAATTCTATTATAACTAATATTTTATTGATAAGTATTGTGTGTTTGATATTAGGCTAAGAAAAAGTAGTTTAAATAGTAAATAAGGATATATGTTTAACAGTAAAATCACTCAAAAAGAACGGTTCTTAGTGCCTTCATAGTACAGACAGTTGTAGCTCGGTCTGACACGTTTTACTTATAGAAGCTGAAGGCATCTTTTCCTATCTTTTAAATTTGTTGGTCCTTCCCCCACCCGTGACGAGAATCAGTGAAGAAATAACTCTAAGTAATTGCCTTAGAATAAATAACTACAAAATCAATTTTAGAGAGATCTCAAAAATTGCAAGACATTTTCTTTTCAGTTTTTTATTATTAAAAAAAAGATGGAGAAAGATCCAGTTTTTTCCAGTCCCCATCCTGGGAAAGAGACTTGATGAGAAAGTACAGACGCGCAGGAGTTAAACGCCATATGTACATATTTAAACCAAAAACCCCCTTCCGAATAGTAGGTCTACTAAAGGAATGAGTAAATATTATTAAAGACAAGCTGGAAGAACTGAAACAACTTCAATTTGAGAACAGAACGGATCTTGGAAAACAAGAACAAGAAGTCTTTCTCCAAAATGTAGATGAAATTATGATGATTACCTCATATAGATGGAGAAATACCAGAAGAAAACAAGGTCGAAGAAGAGAAGGCATATTTGCCTAACTTTTACAACATATCTCAATAGGTTTAACTTACACTTATGTATTCCAAACAATATCCTAAATATTACTTTTTATTTATGAATTTTATCTTTTAGTTTTATTGACGCCACGCATTTAATGAAAGGAAAGAAACCCCTTATTTTAATTTTTCTCCTAAGCCTACTTTTGCCTAGCTTTGGATATAACGAACTTGTTCTATAACGAACCAATTTGCTCGTTCCTTATTAGTTCGACATAACCATAACAGACTGCATGTTCTTTAGTATATAATTGTAGAATGTTTCTTCATACGATTTTAGTCCTTTTAATTTAGTATTATGTAATCATGCATACAAGTTTCGCTAGCATTTAATATTTGCCAAAAATCTGATATGAAAGCATTTCCTTCTTGCAACATCATAAAAGATGCAGACCTTTTTTAATAAATCAAACTTTATATTTCAAGTTTTACCTTATAAATATTTAAAAATAATTTGTTGTGTTGTTTGTCTATAAATATAATATCTTAATATCATATTTTGCCCATCATGATTGATATTTTACACAAACATTTCATTGTGAGAAAAACAAAAACGTCAATCTTCCTACCCACAAAAAATAAAAACGACACAAAATTCGCATCCTGTGGGAAATCAAATGTCTGTGTCTATTTTGTGAAAAGGAATTCGTTTGTGGTTACATCTACTGTTTTGAAATAGCAAAATAATTTAAAAAATAAATTGTATAAATTTTCTCCATTTCCCTCACGACTAGAATTTAATTGACTAACTTTTTAAAAGGTTCTGTTCTATTCCCCTCCCATCTCTTTAAAAATATTAATAATGCGGCCAATCAAAATGTTCGTCTCATTTGTATTTACATTTAAATTAACATTTTTGTTTGTATTACATATTTAATTTAATTTATTTCACTCACTCCTCACTCGCTCGCTCGTTCGCTCGTTCGTTTTTTTTGTCATTTTCATCATTATCGAATTAAATGCTATTGGAAAAGGTCAAAATGCCAATGGGAGGGTAGGGTATTAAATTAACAAGAAGTGTATTTGCACTTTGTCAGTTTTTTTTTCTTAACAATTTTCATTGTCAAATTGTATAAAAGGAATCAGAGATGTGAAGAAGTGAGTCTTTGAGTGTTTTTAAGGGAGAAGTTGCCTCAAATGGTAAGATTGACTTTTTGGATAGTAGAATTTTGAAGTTTTAACAAAGAAATAAAAATGTATATTAAAAACACATACCTGATAACCTAGAATTTGTTTAATACAAAAATAATCAAACCCTACTAAAAATTGTGATTTTGCCACAGCCTCATCTCCCGCTTAAAGATTATGGTTTACATAATCGTCATAATCGTAATTGTCATATTTGGGGTTCTGAGAATCCTGAACTAATTAAAGAGAGGACATCACATCAGAAAAAATTCGGTGTTTGGTCCGAAGTTATAAGTGGACCTTACTTTTACGAAAACGATAATTGAAGGAATGTCAATTCGGAGCGTCATACGTTAACAGACTTTTTTACCTGTTATTAAAGAATACGACTTGGAGAACATGTGGTTTCAATAAGACGGTGTCACTTGCCATACAAGTCAATCGAATATATCTTTATTTCAAGTGACATTTCCTGGCCCGTAATTTCTCTTCGTGACGATATCAACTGACTACCAAAATCATCCCATTAGACACAATTAGACTTTTTTATGTGGCGAAAGACCGTGTTTAGGCAGATAAACCTTCTACTCTTCAGCACTAAAAACCAACATTCGTCAACATCATTTGCCCAATGGAATCATATTTGTGACAGATGCTATTTCAAGTGCGATGTTGTCTAAGTAATGTAGGTTTTTTTATACCGTCCACCATAGTATGGAGGGTATATTAATTATGTTTTTCATCGAAATGTTTTCAGTCATAAATATAAAACTGTTTTAAACCATTTACAATTGACCAGAAACGTCCAGAATTGTCCAATGTCCATCTACAGTGGCTCACCAGAAACTTCGGGAGCTTGGTTGGGAAGTTTTAATGCATCCGCCATACAGTCCGGACTTGGTACCAAGCGATTCTCATATTTTTATTGCATTGCTAAATTTCTATAATGATAAAAAATTTGTATCTTGGGAGGATTGTGAAATCGACTACTATTGTATTTTGCAAATAGAGAGCTGGACTTCTATGAGAGAGGCATTATGAAGTTACCTTTAAAATGGTACGCAATAAACGGTGCATATTTAGACACTCCGAAGCATGTTAAATAAAGTCCTATAGTTCATAAAAAAATTATAAATATAGGTCCATTTTTTTGGGTAGCTCCCACATACTGGGACCCCCAATTTTCGGTATTTTGGTGTTATTGAGCGCGTTTTTCAACCGAATTCAATTTAGTTCCCAT
Source organism: Musca vetustissima (assembly GCF_032173495.1). NCBI lineage: Eukaryota > Metazoa > Arthropoda > Insecta > Diptera > Muscidae > Musca > Musca vetustissima. The sequence continues at coordinate 14,222 of NW_026875912.1, read as the reverse complement.
ATAACCCACTTTAGTATAGAGGATATATGAGTTTTGTTTTTTCCGTTTGTAACTCATCGAAGTAATCATTTCATAAAGTATATATATCCTTGATTAGCGTAAAATTCTATGATGATCTAATCATATCCGCCAGTCCGTCTGTCTGTTGTAATAACTCCAGCCTCTAAATGAATTGGGATAGATCGCCAAAATTTTGCAAAGAGTCGTCTTTTGTCTGCAGGCAGGTCGAGTTCGTAGATGGGCTATATCGGTTCACGTTTACCCATATAAGGGTACTTCCACTTTTCGGTATTTTGGGGTTTTTGAACGCGTTTTTAATTCTCTGTAATTTTGTAGTTGTGTATGGTACAAATCTCCAATTGTAAAAATTGTTATTCATCCTCTTTTAGGGATAGTCCCCATACAACCCCCTTTTTATATTAAAATAGCTATCTGATTTGTTCTGTGTTTAGGGTTTAGTTCTACGACTGTAGAACTATTGTAATCATACCGGGTGAGGATATCGATATCAAACACTTGAACTTGAATGTTCGATAATGATACCTACCGATTTTTGGTATTTGTAATATTTAGCGTAAATTAAGGTTTGTGATGTAAAAATTTTAGTTTCGAAATTGAGCTATATCAGTCTTCAATTAGGCATATCACTATAACTATAAATGTTCTGTTATTCCTACACGATGTAATCAATATTGGTCTGGCTTATGCTATAGCCTCCAGGGACATACTAATACAATTTTTTTTCTGCGATGACAATTTTCATATTGAACCAGCAGCCGTCGTTTTCGGATCAGCTTTTGTACCAGTAAACTGCGGTTTTGTGTACCACTATTTTTTTTATCGAATGAATAGAACCGACAATTTTTAAATTTGGTGTAAGGTCAAATAGGATGTGTAAGGTTCTAGAGTTAAAGCCTCTGAAATATTAATTGAAAAGTGATTTTGCGTACCAACATGTGTGGTGCTGTTTACGGAGACTTGAAATATCGTTGTATGAAATGCGTATAGTTTTTAATTAAGATTTTTACAATTTTCATACTGGTTTGGATACTAGTAGATTTTTGAGCACTTGAGTATGAGCGTAAAGAATCTACGGCCTTGTTTATAGCCACCATTTCAGTCTGGAATACTCTGCAATTGCTATTTAGCTTGAATGAGTTTTTGAGGTTCATGGGAGAAGTTCAGAATTTGTTTATTTACATTACTTCTATAATAATTTCCTGAAAAAAAGAAAACTACAAAACCTCTATTTAAATATTTAAATAACTTTTGGGATACCTTCTTTTTTTAATTAATAAACTATTGTATCTTTACTTTGCTTCACAGCGTGATTCTTTCAGTCCATTTCTGGACTCAGTTTTCTCTTTGTTTGTCCAACTCTATTATTTTAGTACTGTCGTAGTTGGGGTAAAAGGGTGAACATTTTCCTTGCCATTCGTTTTAATTAATTTTTCCGGCAATTCTACTTTTTTCTCTCTAATTCTTGTTTTAACTGGCCTTTGTTTTTTCTTTGCCTCCTTTTCCCACTTCTTTTGAGCTATAGAATAAATAAAATACAAAAACACCAAATGATGAAGATGAAGCCAAGAAAAATACATTTTATTGTCCATTTTTTAGTTAGTCTAGCCAGTCGTCATTGACAACAACAGCAGCAACAACATCCTTCATTTTGGGTTTTGTGTATTCTATGCACGAAAGTCAAAGAGCAATCAAATAAAGGCACAGTGTTTCGAAACCGATGATGAAATATGGGCATAACTACGACTTCAAAAAAGGATATATTCATACTATCATCCTAAAAATTATTGTGAAATGGAAGATATCATTCCAAAATTTGCACATCTTTTTACCGTTGTAAGAAAATCTGAGTGTTGATAACAGGGGTGCAATACTCTCCATAAATTTAAAAATTCTATACGTTAACGTTTGAATTTATGGAGTTTAAGAATATTGTAATTACTGTATTTTACCCCTGGACTCATCTTGTAGCCGACAAAAATATAACTCCACGGTACAAAAATACATCATTAACCTAATTTTCAGTTCAAGGAGTCGGTCGATGTATGCAGTACAACACACTGATTAGATGCGAACTTATTGTTCATAAAATTTATTGTTCAAACTATTATTTTTTTAAATATTTATTCTGCTTCCACCACACTGTGCCGGTTTATGACAATGCCACTATAATTTTCTATTTTTTGTTATATTTTTTCTATTTAAATTAGTCTAAGCTAGAAGACATTGCTTTCATTTCGTTATAATGCAGTTGATGCTCATTAAAGAATGGCTCATTGTCACTTTGTAAAAATGTGCGCGACATGAGAATGGCCCTGCCAAGCACGTAGAACGCATAACACTCAGACCATCATTTCGTATTGCCGGCTGTCTGTCTGTTTGTCTGTCACGGCTCAGAGCAGTACAACAAAGTGGCAAAGAAAATCTAATTTTTGGTGATGTAGAGGAGGATGATGATTATGACGATGATGATTTGCTTTTTAATCATCTGGTGGTCTATGTGACTCAGTAATGGTCGTCAAAGGAGAAATACTAAAATGGAAATTATAATTTAAATGTTGATTTAATGGAAATAAATAGAGACAAAGGATGAGAATTTTTATATTATTTTTGAAGCCAGAATTTAAAATATGTTATAAATTTTGGACAAATTCATAATTTTAATGCATGGGACAAGTAAATCGAATTGCAGGATTGCTATTGTAGCCAATATATTGTGAACGGTAAATTACCCTTCAATGCGAACATCAATAGTTACCAACAATAAAGTTTAATTCATGTTTAACCTGAAACGTTATCATGCTGAACTATTTATATCCTCCACCATGAGTTGACTAAACAAAATACCTAAAATGTGGTTCAAAATTCCATAATGCAGGGAAATAAGAATTTGGGAAACGTGGCTATCAGTATGTATAAGAATACATACTGATTCTTTATAAGCATGTCCTATACAAAAGAATTTTTGTAAAGAATAATTTTCGAAAAAAAAAATGTGTGTCGTCGTAATATTGGTATTATATCCCATGTTTCATTGGACTAAAACTGTTTCAGACAACTTGTCGGACTTGTGGTCTTGAAGGGTGTAACCGATATCAACCTAACTTTGTGTATCGTATTATATATTGCAAATTTAAATGAAGTTTGAAGATGGGGAAATGCGGCCTTCTCCATCTTGTGTCTGACCCTCAAAATAGTCAACAGTTTGCTAGTAATTAGTTGTGAAAAAAGAAATCTATTATAAAATTGTCGATAAAATACGAGAAATGATCGAAATTGACCGGCGTGTTAGCAGGTGTAACATCGCCCTAGCCCCCATAAAAAATCGACTATAAAACTGTTTTAAACATTTTTTATTTTAAGGATTTTCACACATTTTCCAACCTAAATGGCTGTTCTTTTATACCTTGGTTTCACATTGTGTCACACATCTTCTTACCAACAATTATCAAAAAATTCAGCGTTGTAGGGAGTTTCGTCACGGAGTTCAACCGAATTGGCTGTAATATGGTATTTTGGGAAGCAATTTTCAATACATTTTTCAATTGAATTGGCTTTATTTTGGATTCTTATTGAATGTCAAATCATCTTACCAACTTCCTTCCTCATAAAACAGTACGTCCGATTGAAGACATGTGTTCCGCCCCTTTAAAAATTATTAATATTAGCTGGTTTTAAAGTGCTGAAATTGTTTAAAAAATTTCATAAAATGTTTTCGAAATTTATGGCATCGGAAGTCGCAGCCACATAACATAGTTCCAGTGGGGTCCAACATTTTTTGTTTTTGGAAATAAATAGAAGTAATGCTATGGTGGAAATTTTAAGAAAATTTGTCATGAAATATTGCTGCAATTTAGTATTTCTGGTGTCCAGTTAATTACAAGATGTCCTTGTTAAAGTTCTCTTTATAAAAGTCCCATACGATTTTCCATTACATTGGGAGTTTTACCCACACTTTCCGAAATCATTTGCCGTGTATCCATGGTGTAAGAATAAAAAGTTCGGCCAGATGAATTTAACGCCTATTCCACTTGTTTGTTTTTCAATTTTTTTTATTAATTTAAAACAAATTGGGTTCAATAAAAATGGCTGTGATGCCAGATGTTTGTCATTGTTACATATCATATCGCACATTTGCTGCGAGACAGGCATAACTCAAAAGAAGCGATTTTGTAGATTTTTTTGGGCCCTTCATTTTTGGAAACCTAAAAACGCAGTGACCAAAATGATGAATTTTTTGGCCCATTGTCAACATGAAACATCTTCACAGTTAACCTCATATTATTTAATTAATAAAGAAAATGATTTTTTTAGAGCATGTTATTGCCTAACATCCGAATACATAAAAGCAATTATAAAATCTCTCTAGGCGTATCACTTTATAGCGAAAATTTTCAATTTACATTGCTAACTGAATACATACCACCCATCCATTCCCCAACTAATATCGAATTTTTGCCAAATTTAAAATAAATGTCGACCATAAACAACTGTTTTCCAAAAATGTTGTTTGTGTTTTGTCATGGCTTAAAGCTAATAGGCAGAAACCATGAACACGTCGCGTTGATGACACCTTTTGTTTCAATATTTTCTCAGTCTTCTTATTTCGGTTTTCTTTTGAGGGTAAATAAGCTTTAATGCGACACCCAGACTGATGTCGATGACGAATAATTGTGGCGGTGGTGTTGGCGGGGGAGTATATTTGCAGACGAAGCAATTCTCAAAACATTTGTTTACGCACTTCCAAATGTGTAGCTAGCCAGCCATCACCGTCGCCACCACTGCAGACAGCGACCATTTCAAATAGAAGTTGAAAAACACTGTTCCACAATTTAGCCATTACATGGGGGAGTGGTTGCGGATTTGTGGGCGACAGGTGGCTGGCATAGCTTCATTATTTGCAATTATTTGCCAGGCTTATTTTTGTTTCGGTTTCGTTTGTTTTTCATTTTTTGCAAATTTTCCACTTGAAAATATTTGTTTTTTTTTTTTTTTTGGTATCTTGTTCTTGTTCTGCTTCTGCCACTGTCACATTGTTGGTGCCAAAGATTATTAGGCTACAATTTAAGGTAAATATTTGCAAATGATGACGACGGGCAGAAAGACAGATAGACGAACGGTCGATTACATAAATAAATCTACAAAATATTGTCATTGAAATAAGTTTATTTTCTCCAGTAGACGACGACAACGACGGCTGGTGGACTTTTTAGTTCAGGCTGGGCCTGGCCTGCCGGGAGAAATGTCATTTGTTTTGGCAAATTTGTTGGCCGTGGCAACAAATTGAAAATTTGCCAAACCATGAACCCCGAAACGAAATGTGTTGTTGGTGCTGCTGCTGTTGTTGTTTTTGTGAGAAGTGTAGATGTTCGTGTAGCGTAACGAATGAATTTGCCAATTTGTGTTGAGCAAATCTTTGTTATTTGTCTGTAATGTTGTCAAGTTTTATTTTTTTTTTGGTTCTGTTTGGTTTATTGTTGTTGTTCCTTTAATAAACTTTACTTGTCCAAAAGTTATATTGGATTTATTAAACTATTGAGTTTTGTTTTTTTTTATAACAACATAATTTTCTCGTTATTACAATAAAGATGAACATATGTTTCAATTATGTTGTCTGAGGGAATAATAAAATAAAATAATAAAAAGTACGTTATGGAGTTTGGAAAATTGACGTAACATATGCATAACTATGAGGTAATATAAAAAAATATTAGGTTGGGAAAAAATAAATCCATTATTTTTGGGCAGATGGTTGCACTGATAGATTTATCGTAAAGTATCGATCAAACAATTTCAGATTTATGCTCGTTGGATTGGTGACATTTTGCCGTAAAAACACGATTTTGCTGTTTTTTGTGTTTGGTGCATTCAGTTAAAGGGTGTTAAAATGGAAGTGAATAAAGATAAAATTCGGTGCATTTTACAGTTTTTCTTTGACAAAGGCGAAAATGCAAGCCAAGCTGTTAAAATTGTGAACACCATTTCGATTCTGTAACATCAATTATTATAGTTTCGTAGATTCCGTTCAGGAATTTTTGATGTAGAAGATGCACCTCGCACAGGTCGTCAAAAATGTCGACAAAATCGGAGAAATGATCGAAGTTGACCAGCATGCTAGCAGTCGTAACGTCGCCCAGGAGCTTGGTTGGGAAATTTTAATACATCCGCCATACAGTCCGGAATTGGCTCCAAGCGATTATCATCTCTTGCATTGCAAAATTTCTTTAATGATAAAAAACTGGTATCTAGGGAGGAATGTGAAAATCGACTACTAGAGTTTTTGTGCAAATAGAGATGAGGACTTCTATGAGAGAGGCATTATAAAGTTACCTTTAAAATGGCAACAAATCATACAACGAAAGGGTGCATATTTGCAAAAATCGGACATTCCGAAGCATGTTAAATAAAGTCCTATAGTTCATATAAAAATAATGGATTTGATTTTCCTCAACCTAATATAAATATTGGCTATTTTATTTCATTAATTTGAAGTTACGATGTTCATGTCCACATATAAACAAAAAATAATACAATTTTATCATTAAAACTTCTGATTGTGATTCTGCCTCTGATTGTGATCTGCCTCATAGAGATATTGTTTTAGACCCCATGTTTCTTATGTACAAATTCGTTTCAGACTATTTGGAGTCGATTTACAAATGTCCGTCTGTCTGCCAGGTCGGCTCGCGAAGAAAGTAATTGATTTCATCCAAACTTTGCACATCGTAATATTTCTTCCAAATTTAGTTTAAATTCGAAAGTGTGGAATATCGGTCTTCTCCTTCTGCTACCTCCCCTAAAAATGTCATAATTTTGCTGAAAATTAAAATTAGCTATTCGGTTAGAACTAAACTTTGTTCAAACTATTATCCTTAAAATCTTTTCCAGATCAAGTCCGAAGATGTTCTATCCCATCTGGTTGGTATCTTCCCCACAAAGGGTCAATATTTTATAAACATGTTATATCTCTCCCCTCTTTGATAAAAAAAAAATATTCCTTATATAAAGCGAATAATATAAAATGTGTGTAATTCCGAAGACCTCCGCAAACCATAGGCAACACCGACTGACACTTTTTATTGTAATTCACTGCTCATTTTACGAAAATCTATAGGAATTATTGTTGTAGTTAATATATATGCACGAAAATTCATTAGTAGTGTTCGATATGATTGTTGGAATGAAAAAAAAAATATTTAACGAAAGAAAACGTGCCATCTTTGACCTATGTAGTTTGAATGTACACCAATGCTGTCCCGATTTATTATAGGTATTCGTAGGTATTAGGTCGAGCGAAATTATCCAGGTTTTTATTTTTTTTTTTTCCACTTTTATTTCATTTCTATGTATTTAGCCTGTTCATGGATTTTGCGGGGTATTTTATTTTTCGATTTTAAATGTAAATCCCATTTTAAAATTATTAAAAATTTGCAAATGCCTCTGTTTTTTTTACGATTTTTTTTATTAAAACTTACATGTCTAAATACTACTTATTTTGATACATTGGTCAATAAACTAAATAAATAATAAATTTATTAATTTCTTTATTTTCAGGTATGTTCACATTTAAATGTAAATAAGTTTTTATTGTTAACGTGAGTAAAAATTCTTTTCTATAAACGTTCATCTTTTTCATATCCAGGAGAATTACTTGGATTTTTTTCAAAACCGTTGTTCTTCTATTTCGTATAATTACATAATCGTCGCTATTTCATATTTTACAACAATATGCAACAAATTTTTTTAGAAGACCTCTGATCATCATTATTACACCGTTGTGTGATTTACATTTATCCAGCCTCGACTGTTAAGGGTACATAAATTTTAACGCCTACATATTGTCGTCATGCACTGATATTTTATAATACTCTCTCTGCAGCATAAAAAATAAATTATATTTACTTCGTCGCCTATAAACAAAACCATATGAAACGAATATTCTTCATTCGTTCGTTGCTTGGTAAGGCGTTGACAAATATCAGCATCAGCTCCGGCATTATAGGCTTGCACATTGAAATTGGCGATGATTGCGATGCTGATGATGATGGCATCCTTATCATTGTTGAATCCTTGCTTTGCTCTCGCCCTCGTGTCTCTCTGTATGTGAGTGTGTTTGTCTGACATTTTGTGTTGTGTTGCCAATAAACACCAAGCAGGCAAGTAAGTCAGTATAATTTAAACACAAAATGTTAATATCCTTATAAAAATGACGATGATAATATTCTTAATAAAAATTAATTGCCACCATCAACATCACATCATCCCCAGAAAGACAAAGTGCTGACAAGTTTAAGTACTTTACGCACATAACTGTATTAAAGGTAATGGGTGTGTGTGTGTGTCAGAATGAGCGGCGGGATGGTTATATCATCTGGGGAAGGTAGAATGATGCTAGGTTTTTGGTGGATAATAATAAATTTTGAAGGAATATAAATATAAATAATTTAAACTTCGGAAGTATTTTGAGTTCCTTATGGGAGGATATTTGTAGCATTTATTCAACATTCTACTTTTTTCCTGACCTTATCAAAATGATCCAACATTCCACCAAACACACACATGAATGATTGCTTTTAAATATGTTCGGGAACTTGTATTTTATAAAAATTAGTTTTTCAGTTTATTTATTTTTTAATCATACCCCCATTCGGAAATTAAATTGCCCCATATGACGAAAAGAAAGGAAATTTCCTAAATTACTTTCAACTCAATCACTTATTTTCATTGACAGAATTCCAAGAATCACTTTCTTCGTCACAAAAGAAAACCAAAAAAGTGCCTCAACATTTACAAGGTCGTAAAAGTGCTGAGTTTTTTCCCCAACGCCTTACACACACATGTGTATATATTGCTCCACACACATGTGTGTGAGCGTGTGGTATTCAATAAAGGTGAACATCATTACAGTTAACCGCACCTGGTCTCATATGTTTTTGGCATATATCATTAACGCTCTTAAGGCATTATGTTGTCTGGAAAATCAACAAAAAAACAAGAAGAATAAAAGAAATAAGAGAGAGAGAGAGAGAGAGAGCGACAGAACGACAAGTATCCCCAAATGAAGAAATAAAAGATGAAAATAAAATACAAACAAAAAAGTACAAAAAAAAAAAAAACACATTAAAAGACACATGTCCTTGAGCCGTAACGTAAAGTATTTTGGTAAACACACACGCATCAATTTAAGTTGGAATACTCAGATATCACGAATCACAAAGGTGCAGACTTTCTTTCAATTAATAAAAAAATTTTCTTTCTCGTTTCCCCTTTTTTAAAAATGAGAAGTAAAATAACGTCAATTTTGTTCAAGTTGAAATATGTATACCCTTTACTGGGAAAAATAAAAATTTTGGAAATGATAGAACTGTGATGAAACCTAAAATGAATTAAACCGATGAGGAGTGACACTTTCCAAATGCCAGAAGGAGAGGGCGTTGTGTTGCACCTTCGGACTTGTTCTCGGCTTGGTAATGATAATAGGTTGTGCAAAGTTTGGCTCAAATCGGATATTCCTTTCACACGGTATTGGATTGATAAATATGGAAAATTTTAATGAATGGATCAATTGGATGAAATCGGTGACACCCTTCGAGAGTTATCGTTCCCACCAACCGGCCAAACAGATGAACTGACATTTCTAAATCTACTCCAAATTGTCTGAATCCAAATCCGTTTCAAAGGAACATAGGGTCTCAAACCAATATTCCGATGACACACATTTTTTACCGTATCAACCTGTATTTATCCTCATTAGCCATAAGGCTGAGGATATAAAAATAAGATCATGTTATGGATTCACATTTAAGATTTTCAACCACAAGGTTTTTTTATTTAATACCAAAATTTTTATCCTCTTATACCAAATTATTAAAACTTTATTTGAAAAATTAGGCCAAGTTTTTTGAAATACTTAACATTGATCAGAATCTTTATATAGGGACTATTTCGAAATATAATCGCATACTGAAAATGATTTTAACATCTGAAATACCAAGATTCCTAATTTTAATAGGATTGGAGCCTAATTTGTGAAGCGGAATCTTTAAAAGGAGGCTAGGTCACAATTGAAGCGGGATTGTCTGTATAGACATAATCTTTAACATAGCCTCACAAAAAATAGACTAAAGGCGTTAACTCGTACAACCATATGCGGCCGTTTGACCGGTACCGAACATGAAATAAAATATTCACCTACCTCAATACGTCCATAGGCATACGTGTGCTATAGGCATATGGCTCCGTCATTTTGGTCAAGAAAGGTTGGATACAATCTCGCGGTAGCGCTAGGTCACAATTGAAGCGGGATTGTCTGTATAGACATAATCTTTAACATAGCCTCACAAAAAATAGACTAAAGGCGTTAACTCGTACAACCATATGCGGCCAATTGACCGGTACCGAACATGAAATAAAATATTCACCTACCTCAATACGTCCATAGGCATACGTGTGCTATAGGCATATGGCTCCGTCATTTTGGTCAAGAAAGGTTGGATACAATCTCGCGGTAGCGCTAGGTCACAATTGAAGCGGGATTGTCTGTATAGACATAATCTTTAACATAGCCTCACAAAAAATAGACTAAAGGCGTTAACTCGTACAACCATATGCGGCCAATTGACCGGTACCGAACATGAAATAAAATATTCACCTACCTCAATACGTCCATAGGCATACGTGTGCTATAGGCATATGGCTCCGTCATTTTGGTCAAGAAAGGTTGGATACAATCTCACGGTAGAGCTCACCATTTATAATTACGTTAAGATTCGCAGCACCTTTGAAGAAGCACGGTCCAATGGTACCACTGGTCAATAACCCACACTGAACTGAGGCTTTTTGGGGACGCATTGGTATCAATTCTAATTAAATTAGTACCAATTCTGTTGGCTATGTACCAAATATACCAAATAACGGGGCATTCCGTTAAATGGAGGCTACACTAAAAGGTGGACTAATATTTATAATTTTTGGGCAGAAGATTTGATAGCCAATGAGAATCCAAAATATCAAATTACAACCGATTTGCTTGAAAAACGTGCCCAAATTTCGAACATACAGAGTAGTTGGGGTTTATCTTTATTTGGGAGATATGTCAAATCGTGGACCGATATATAATATTTTCAATACCAAATTTATGCACTATCCAAATTAATATCAACCGAGCTCAATATTTAGTAGTAAGTAGCATGTTCTTCAACTTGAATGCATTTATTGGCAAACACTTTTCTTGAAGTACACAATAATTCTCATTCACTTCGTAGTATTATACGAATATATGTTTCACGTTTCCATGCCGAAGGGGTCGATCTCGGACGTTATCGAACTACGAGTGACGAAGATGTGTGGCTCGTCCGCAATCTCGGATCCTGGTAAATTTTAACCACGTTTCGACTTCACTCTTTGCCTGCTCTACGCTCGTAGCCAGCTTTCCGTCAGGGATGGTCCGTGTGACGAATTTTTAGGTTTTCGACTGTCAAAAGGTGTAAACGTAGAAAACGTCATATACCTGTATAAAATGTAATAAATATAGTAAACGTCATTTATTTCAAAATTATTATCATATACAGTTATTTTAAAGAATATATTAGGTTGGGGAAATAAGAAATTCATTACTTTTATATGAACTATAGGACTTTATTTAACATGCTTCGGAATGTCCGATTTGGACCAAATTTGCACCGTTTTGTTGTATGATTTGTTGCCATTTTAAGGGTAACTTCATAATGCCTCTTTCATAGAAGTCCTGCTCTCTATTTGCAAAATAGTTTAGTAGTCGATTTTCATAATCCTCCCTAGATACCAATTTTTTTATCATTAAAGAAATTTTGCAATGCAAGAATAAAGTCCGGATGGCGGATGCATTAAAACTTCCCTACCAAGCTCTCGAAGTTTCTGGCGAGCCACTAATGTGTGTGGCCTAGCGTTGTCACTCATAATAATTAATCCCCTTGGAGTCCCACCAAATGCATAGGAGAATCTTCCTGGCCGTTAGTCCATGTTGGCCACTGTTTGGGGCACTTTACGCTCTTTAGCTTCTGGGCGATGTTACGACTGCTAACATGCCGGTCAACTTCGATCATTTCTCCGATTTTATCGACATTTTCGACGACCGGCCTAGTAGATATTTTTTTAATCAACCTAATATATTAATTTTACATATATCTAAATATTCCTTACTAGTACTGATAAAAAATTCTAACTTTTCGGAGAAAAAAAATTTACAATTTGATTTGGATTTGAAAAAAGCTAGTTTGGAATGGAAAATGGGTGGGTTTTCGACGATTCTGTCGTATGTATTATACTTCGGAAATGTATGTCATTTACGTCACTGTTTGTGACGGACCATCTCTGCTCCCCGTTCATAGCCATCTCCCCGCTCATAGCCAGCTTCCCACTCTTTGCCAGCTTCACACTAGTAACCATTAACTACTTGCCGAACCAGCCGACAGTTAGCCGAGTATATTTGAGCCGACAGCAATCACCCGAATACCAACTACCGGATTAGCAATGAGTCGACATCTAAATTTTATATGGTAGCTATAAAACAAACTATATAAAGGAGCACTAAAGGTGGCCCCAGTGCTGACATTTTTTGCATATTTGGTGCCTTATTCACACGAAATCGGTGGAATATATTGAAACTATTCTGAGTGATAGCCTACGTTGCTTAAGTGGAACTGTTGTCACATGACAAATTTTGCCGCTTCCAAGTGCATTTTCCACAGACAACTTTTGTTGCATATAGCTCGTCTCGTCACCCAGTGAATTTCATCGCATGAAAAAATTCACGAGTTTATTCCATTTTTTGGTAAATTGATTTTTCAACTTTCACAACGATGCAACGTAGTGAGTACGTTTATGCTAAAATACGCCAAACATTCCCATGGCCATTTGAGATATTTCCAGGCAACACTTGCTGCTTTGAATCACATATAAAGGTAATGAAATATCACATTTGATTTAACCCAGATCAACTCCGAATAGGTCCATTTTTTGATGCAAAAACAAAAAAAAAAAAATAAATAAATAAATAAATAATAAAATAAAATAAAAAAAAAATAAATTCAATGTGAAACGAATGGAGGAAACATGATATTCTGCAAACATAGGACCCTTCCCAGTCTATTCCAATGTTGACCAATTCTGGGTGGTAGGGTACCAGACAACATTTCCCGAAATATTTAAATAATTAACAGATTTTCGCTTTCGATTTCACAACTTTTTGCACTTTTGCTCTAACCACTACAATCGGTTCTCTTTTTTTATTTCATATTGTTTGCAACGTTTAATATTCCAATAGTTTAAGCACACATTCTGAGCTCGGCTTGAGTATTATACTTCAGTTCCGAAAATTTCAAATTTGAAAAATGTCGAAATCAATATTTTTGTTTTGTTTTTTTTTTTTACTTATCACTTTGCAATGGAAAATTGTTTGCTTTTGCCATCATCATTAAATGTTGTTTATATGATATTACGACTGCCATTTGATGTTATCTTTTAATTTTAATTATTTGCAATATGGAACTGAAAAACACTTTACCGAAATGTCGATATAATTGTTTTCTCACAAAGATAATATTTTTAGTTTAAACTGGCATCAATATGAAAGTGTTTTGCAACTACGGACTACTGCTACAGTTAATATTTACAAATATTTTTCATAATTCTAACGGTTTAGCTGTAACGCGAATAACAAATCTCAAATGTAAAACAATGGATGAGCAGACTTTCACATTCGAGGAATGTAGATTGCGTGTTATTCGGCGTGGTATCTCAGCCGCAACTGTACATCTTAAAGTTCTGAAGCCTATTACACAGTTATCGGTTTGGAATATTTTTTTGGACATCTTTAGCTCAAAAATATTTTCATTTCGTATTTCTAAATTACTTTTTAGGTAAATGCGGCCATCTACAAAAAGGCCAGTGGTTACAAACCATTTTTGTATAATACCACTTATGATATGTGTCGTCTACAATCTGGTACGGAACAAAATATCCTCGCCAGAATTGCTAACAAATTTATAAAGGAATTTTCGAATGTCAATCACACATGTCCCTATAATGTAAGTTTGAATATTTCGAAAGAGTGCGCATTGTGAAGCATTTTTAATTTTTTTTAATAGCACGATTTGATTGTACAAAATCTAACAGTTTCGGAGGACAAATTTAAACTTTTACCCATTCCAACCGGTGACTATATG
>NW_026875911.1:0-18420 GCF_032173495.1 Musca vetustissima | reverse complement strand
TCAATAGAGAAAAATAAGGACAAAGAAAAAACATAAAATACAGATGACTATTATCGAAAAAGGGAATATTAGCAGGAATCTATAAACACGTAAAAAGAAAATATTTTCAAAACATTCGCAAGGGTCGAAATACCAAGAAACACACACAAAAATGGGTGATTCTGTGATATTTTTCTCCCCATTAAGAATTAGTTGTTCGCAGAAATTTCCAAAGAAAAAGTAACTTCGTTATAAAAAAATAAATGAAAGTTCCCTACAGATGGTCTTATCTACGTTACAATCAACTAAACCCCACCAACCGCAACGTTCTCACTCTCTTTCTGTTTGCACGCATAAAGAAAATCTGGTCTGGTATGAAAATCTGGTCAAGTGGTAGACTGTTTACCGGAAATTAATGAGTCAATAAACACGAAAAGATTGAAAGAATGAAATTATATTTTGCAAGCATTTCTATGATTTACCTAAACTTTGGTGGGGTGAAGGATATGTGTGTGTGTGTCTGATACCTGGAATGTAACATTTTAAGAGGATTTGCACGTAGTTTTCATTGTTCCGCCAATGACGAAGTGTTTCATTTCCCTTGTTTTTTTGTTTCCTATTTACGCATTTTATCACTGAAATATGGGTGGTTATTTTTGATTGTTTTATGAATATTAGTTCAGATTTATGGATTTTTTTGTTTTTTGTTGGGACACATACTGATAATGGTTGTGGGGATTTTTCATAATTGTAAAAAAGGGATTAGAATATTTTTAATGGACTATCAGAGCTCTATCCGAGCTATTTTTAATGTACTATCAGAGCTCTATCCGAGCTAAAGGCGTGCATTTTTTAAGACAATTTTTGAAGGACTCTCAGATCTATAATGTAGGAATTTTAATGTTTTTTAAGGACTATCAAACTTTTTGGCATGGAATTTTAATACATTTTTTGGAAGGACGATTGACCATAAAAAACTGGAAATTTTGAGCTATACGCCTAGATTTTTAATGAATATATTTTGAAGGAATATAGGTCATAATATTGCATGTTTAAAGAATATTTTTTGAAGCACTAGTAATAGGGAAGATTTTAAAAATGATTTTTTGAGGGCCATGGGAGCAATAAGCATGTCTTTTAAAGGAATATTTTCGGAAGGATTATTAGCGACCTTAGAGTGGATTTTTAAATGAATTTGTTTTTCAGTATCATTAGCATATGTGTTGCATGGCCATATAAATGTTGATTTTTAAGGATATTTTCTAAGGTATATTTGAATTGACATTAGAACATTAGAGTGGAAATCTTAAGAATATTTTCTAAAGGACTATCAGAGCTTTAAACGTGGATTTTTTGAAAGAATATTCTTTGAAGGACCATCAGAGCTTTATACATGGGTTTTTATGAATATTTTCAGAAGGAGCATTAGGACCTTAATCGAGGATTTTTTACGAGTAGTTCTTCTGAATGACCTTAAAAGACTTAAGCGTGGATTTTTTAATAAATATTTTCATAAGTAGCATTAGGAACATTAGCGCAGATTTTTGAAGAGTATTTTTTGAAGATCTATATGGGCGGATTCTTGGAGTTTTAATGAAATTGTCTGAAGGTCTACCATTACGATGATTAGAATTATAAGCGTGGATTTTCTTTTAATGTTTAAAGATTATTTTCTGAACGTCTATCACAGCTATAAACCTGGATGTTTTAAATATTATTTCCACAAGGACCATTAGGGCCTTATGCGCAGTATTTTCTGAAGATCACTATCGTACATATGTATGGACTGGACTGTTTCGTAAGGGAACCTCCTCCCCTTCTTTGTTTCAACCCCAAAATGTCCCGTAAAAAATTCAACAACTTTTGATGTTATAATCGATTTATTCTGGTACCGAAAGTGTTTCTCCATACTTGCTAGACGTTCTTCATATAACAGTCATTTGAAAATCCTCGAAATTCGAGAAAAGGCTATTTGGGGATTTTGTCATATGAGACTGATTTTTATTTTTCCATGGATGTCTCCATTTAACAGTTCCTCAAAATTATGTTATTATAAAAAATAAAAACCTCCATATCGACATGGAAGGTATGTTCGAGGTTTCGGCTCAATTCTCCAACTTTATATGAGGTTTGGTAGTTGGTTTTCTACTAGCCGCAAATACCAAGACATAGTCCAAAAAAATGTCTCGATTGGTTTTAGATATTTTGAATGTCAGTAAAACAATCCAGTCAGTGAATGAGTTCTCAAATGCCTCATATGATATTTCGATAAAATACTTACATTCATACACATATATGTACATATGTCTTCCCCCACACAATCCAATGATTGATTGCATTGGAAATTGCACATTTTTATTAATACAATTGCAATCATAATGTGGCAAAAGTAATGCTCCAACAATCTGCTCGAAATTCAGCGATGCGAAATAACCGCCGCCAAAAAAAGGTCAAATGGATAAGTGCATATATCTGCATAAATTGCAGCAACAACGAGAAAATTGTAACACAAATATTTCGAGGTAAAATTTTGTTATGCACAAACAAGCAAACGATGTTACATTTGAAGGTAGGGGAGTGTAGACAGACAAATATATTTCACAATGTCATAAAATATAAGCGTGGAAATTTATGCGAAATTAAAATAAAAAAGCGAACTTGTTTTTCATATTTTAATGTCAACAACAAAAATTTTGGGTGATTGGAAAATTTCATGTTCGTTACAAAAATATTTCATATTTAAATGTCAATAAAGTTTTTTTTTTGGAAAATAACAACGAAAAGGAAAAAGTTTTAAAATTGAACTACACCTTCATACTGAAAACAAGTGTAATCAAAACTACCAATAAAAACGGCGGCCCGAATTTTGTATTTTCCCTACCATAAGGTAAATATTCAAAATATCTAAAATCTATCCATAATTTTATATGGACTTATGTAGGAAAGGAAATATCCAATTACAGACTCTTTGGATGGAAAATTGGTCTACGAACTCGAACATATCGAATATGCTTTTAATGACTATCAGTGTCACAATCGTGAATTTGTCCAAGCCTTAAGCGAGGATTCTTCTGAATGTTTTTCTGTGAACAAAGCATCGATTTTTTAAGAGTATTTTTTTTGAAAGTAAATCAGTGTAGATTTTTAAGG
This sequence comes from Musca vetustissima, assembly GCF_032173495.1. NCBI lineage: Eukaryota > Metazoa > Arthropoda > Insecta > Diptera > Muscidae > Musca > Musca vetustissima. The sequence continues at coordinate 15,291 of NW_026875911.1, read as the reverse complement.
AATGTTCTCTGAAGGATTATCAAATCGGTAAACGGGGGATTTTTGTAAATAATAATTTCAGAAGGGCTACCAGAACTATAAATGAGGGTTTACAATTTTATTATCGGATATCAAGCTACACACCACCATTTGGTACCTTTGTTCTCTTATGTATTTCCAAAATTACCTCCATATGACCGCAACAGTAGTCTAGCTTTATACTAAATTTGGTACCCTTTATTACTTTTTGTACTCTTGTAGTACTTATTTCCAAAACTAAATGCACATTTAATTATTTGAGCTCTATAGGTTTACCCAAATCGAAATTTTACCAAACCTAGTACCCATTAATGTAATAGAAATCTTATTTCCCAGTTTCAGGATTCCAGACCCATCGGTTCACTCAAATCCAAATTGTACCAAAGATGCTACTATTTATTACACATTAGTACGAATTTCCAGAACTTCCTACATACCTTAATGCTACACCCCAACAGTGATCCTAACACCAAATTTCAGGATTCGAGCTCTATCGGTTGACCCTCAATTCAAATTGTACCAAATTTAGCACCTTTTATTACCCATAAGTGTGAATTTCCAAAACTAGACCCATATCCCAATCCTACACTCCAAAAGTAATCTTATTGCCAAATTTCGGTGTTCCAGATCTATCGGTTCGCCCAAATCCAAATTGTACCAATTATAGTACGATTTAGTACTTTTCTTACACAAAAGTAAAATTCCACAACTACGTACATATCCCAAAACTACGTACATACTTTGATTTTCCAAAAAACCCTTTAGTACATCTAGTCTATACTCCATCAGGGTCACTGGACCAAATTGAAGAGTTCTTCCTCTACCAGTTCCTCAACAAAAATTGTACCACTTTTACTACTTTTTGTGTTATAACTTTCAAAACCTTATCTGACACCTTAGGGCTAAGAGGGACTCTCACCCCCATTTTTTAGATTCAAGCTTTAGACGTTTCGTCTGGCGTCTGCTACCAATGAGTACCCAACATTCGAAATCTATGATTCTGATATTCCCTCTAAAAATATTCTACGGTTAATAATCCAAAAATTATTCTTTAACAATCCACCCTTACTGTTCTGTTAATGGTTGGAAAAAATCAACGCTTATGAGACTTATTGACCTTCCAAAAATATTCTTTAAAAAATTCACGGTTATTGCTCTTATAGGCCTTCTGCAATTATTCTTTAACACTAGATTGCCGAAGGCAGTCATTTTGACCGTTTTTCAATTTCAAGTACAAAAACAATTGTGTATATTATGGCCCAGCTTTTTAAAATTTGGTGACTTTTTGACCTTTTGTGAAATATCAAATAATCAAACTACTTTTATTATTGTTTAAAGTAAATTTCTTAATGACAAGATCAGTACAACAACATCGAAACCCGTTTGCTACTCTAGAAACACAAACGAACATACAAATCGGGAAAAATAAATTTTATATTTCCATTCGATTTCACTCTTCGAGTAAATAATGTTAAATAATGTAAAAAATATTAAAAAATTAGTTTAAAAAAATTTCTTTACACAATAAAAATTCTTTCAGAATGAGGTCATTTTGACCGATTTTAGGCAATATAGGTATATACAAAATTCCCGTCTTTCTAGTGTTAAATATCTAAGCTAAAGGATATGATAGTCCTTACGAAAATACTCATTAAAAACCACGCTTATGGATTGATAGTGCATCATAGCATATGGCTATTGTATACCTTCCAAAAATACTTCTTAAAATCCACGCTTATGGATCGTAAAGCCCTTAAAATATTCTTTCAAATTCCAAGCACACCGTTTTTATAGACCTTTAAAAATTATGTTTTGTAAAAAACATAAAAAAATGTGAAAAAGTCCACGATAGTAAAATAGTTTGTCCTACAAAAATAACCTAAAATTTGAGTTATATAAACCTATAAAACATAATTCATTAAAAGTTCATGCTTATGTCTCTGACTTCTTATACCCAGTGTAAATATTTCATGCTGGAAATAAAAGTTTTTTTCTTTCGTTGTCTTTATATTTCAGTTTTTTCCTATGAACACTGCCTGGAAGCGTATTTGATTACAAAACGGGAAACCAAAACGAAAACTACATGCATGTGCAAACAACAAATAGGGTAACATTTCTACTGAAATATACCCAGATATCGTTTTACATACACTTACCATCTAAACATTCAAGAAAACAGAAATAAAATATATTTTTGTTCTAAACAATAATATATAATGTAAACATGAATAATTGGTTCGACAATAGGGTGTAGTGTATATATTATCAATAGCTTTGTTTGGGGTTTTTATAGTCCTTCAGAAAATATTCTTTAAAAAGCCACGCCCAGAGCTGTCATAAACCTTCAGAAAATATTCTTTTAAAAGTCACGCCTAGAGCTGTCATAAACCTTCAGGAAATATTCTTTAAAAAGCCACGCCTAGAGCTGTCATAAACCTTCAGAAAATATTCTTTAAAAAGTCACGCCTAAAGCTGTCATAAACCTTCAGGAAATATTCTTTAAAAAGCCACGCCTAGAGCTGTCATAAACCTTCAGAAAATATTCTTTAAAAATCCACGCCTAAAGCTCTGATAGTCCTTCAGAAAATATTCTTTAAAAATCCACGCCTAAAGCTCTGATAGTCCTTCAGAAAATATTCTTTAAAAATCCACGCCTAAAGCTCTGATAGTCCTTCAGAAAATATTCTTTAAAAATCCACGCCTAAAGCTCTGATAGTCCTTCAGAAAATATTCTTTAAAAAATCCACGCCTTGTGTGGATGGTCCTTCAGAAAATATTCTTTAAAAATCCACGCCTAAAGCTCTGATAGTCCTTCAGAAAATATTCTTTAAAAATCCACGACTAGAGCTGTTGTAAACCTTAAAAAATATTCTTTAAAAATCCACGCCTGGAGCTCTTATAGTCCTTCAGTAAATATTCTTTAAAAATCCACGCCTAGAGCTCTTATAGTCCTTCAGTAAATATTCTTTAAAAATCCACGACTAGAGCTGTTGTAAACCTTAAAAAAATATTCTTTTAAAATTCACGCCTGGAGCTCTTATAGTCCTTCAGTAAATATTCTTTAAAAATCCACGCCTGGAGCTCTTATAGTCCTTCAGTAAATATTCTTTAAAAACCCACGCCTAGAGCTCTTATAGTCCTTCAGTAAATATTCTTTAAAAACCCACGCCTAGAGCTCTGACCGTCCTTCAGAAAATATTGTTTAAAAATCCGCGTCTAGAGCTCTTATAGTCCTTCAGAAAATATTCTTTAAAAATCCAAGCCTAGAGGTCTTATAGTCCTGCACAAAATATTCTTTAAAAGACCACATCTAGAGGTCTTATAGTACTGCACAAAATATTCCTTAAAATCCACGCCTAGAGCTCCTATAGTCCTGCACAAAATAATCTTTAACAAGAGAAAAAGCGTTAAGTTCTGCCGGGCCGAACTTTGGATACCCTCCACCATAGTTATACTGACTGATACATGCAAAGAAAATATACGGAACATACTAAAAAGTGGGCATATACCAATAATTCTACAAACCGATTTATGTAATCCATTATGTACACCAAATGCATGATTTTTCCTGAAATCTGTAAGATCCAAACAGTGGACTGATACTGATAACGCATGGTAGAGTATAAAATCCTCAAACTACTGTAATTTAGATTACAAAGTTCTATGAGGCTATGCCTAAAGGGGGACCAATATTGATTACATAGTGTATGAAATAGTGAATATTTGGGGATATCATTATATGAGAGCTATGCCTAATTAATGACCGGTATATGCCAATTTTAAACCAAATATTTTAATTGTTTATCTCAATTCTTTCCTTCATGAGGTATCACTATATTGAGGAGATGCCTAAATGTCTGCAGATATATTTCGTTATCATCATGTTTGAGTTTTTTTGCCACAATATCTTTAGAAGGCTCAATGCATACAATAAATGGACGGATATGGCTATGTCGTCTTGGAATTTTACGCTGATCAAGAATATATATATACTTTATAGGGTCGGACATGACTATTTCGATGAGTTACAAACGGAAAAACAAAATTAATATACCCTCCATACTATGGTGGAGGGTATAAAAATCCACACCTAGAGGTCTTATAGTCCTGCACAAAATATTCTTTAATCCACGCCTAGAGGTCTTATAGTTCCTCACAAAATATTTTTTAAAAATCCACGCATGTGGCTATTACAGTTCTTCAGAAAATATTCTTTAAAAATCCACACCTAGAGATCATATAATTCTTCAGAAAATATTCTTTAAAAATTCAACGGAATTTGAAAGCCAAAACTGTAACTGAACAAAGAACGAATGAAAAAATTGTCGACGGTGTCATTGCCATTTGTAGCACAGTCGACTTTTATAAATGACCTAAATCAAGGACGATTTACTTAATCATTAATTAATAAACATTTCTTAATATTTGTTGGCTAGGAAGAGGGAGGAGGGATGGAGGGTATCTCTACCCAACAAGTGTAACATTTCAAGAAAACTTTCCATTTCTCTATGAGAGAAAGTTAATTTTTAAAGACTGGAATATTTTTAAAGATTATTTGAACACATTTCACAGTACATTTCATATTCTTTAAAAGTTTGAAAGATGATGCACTGATGGACAGGACAAAGAAGCGCCAAATTATGATTGTCTAGATCAGTAAACTGGTTTGTGTTTAAATAAGAAGTAGACAAATGTAATTTCTCTTTTTAAATTTGTATCAAGATGTTATAAAATTTGAATTTTGGGATTAGTCAAAAACGTTGCAATTAACATATTGATAATTTGTAATTTAGTTATTGGTTGTTAAAAATATTACAACTTTTAGATCAAAACGGGTACTTCATAAACTTGTGATATTTTGCAAATTTTGACCCTTTGTGTGGGAGATACTAGAAGGGCTATAGGGGTAATTTCCATATTAACACATTTTACGTGTTTGCTTAAATTCGGTTCAAATAGGGTACCCCCTTCGCGTGATATTATAAAATTAATTCTCATCCAAATGTTGACTATTTTGTGGAGAGCTACTAGAATAAGTGAAACAGTAATACTTTAGTTATCTTAGTCCTTCAGAAAATATTCTTTAAAAATCCACGGCTAGAGCTCTTTTAGTTCTCAGAGAATATTCTTTAAAAATCCACACCTAGAGCTCTTTTAGCCCCATTGACCTTTTTTGTGGCAGATACTAGAATGGGTATAGCGGAAATTTCCATATTCAGACCTTATACGTGCTTGCTTAAATTTGGTTCAAATAGGGTACTCCTTTCGCGTGATATTATAAAATTAATTCTCATCCAAATATTGACTATTTTGTGGAGAGCTACTAGAATAAGTGAACCAGTACTACTTTAGTTATTTTAGTCCTTCAGAAAATATTCTTTAAAAATTCACGTCTAGAGCTATTTTAGTCCTTCAGAAAATATTATTATAGAGCTCTTATAGTCCCTTTGACCCTTTGTGTAGGGATACTAAAATGGGGTATAGCGGTAATTCCCATATCAAAGCCTTATACGTGCTTGGTTAAATTTGGTTCAAATAGGGTACTCCTTTCGCGTGATATTATAAAATTAATTGACATAAAAATGTTTACTATTTTGTGAAGAGCTACAAGAAGAAGTGAACCAGTATTACCCTTCTGCAAACATAATTTTAGTTTGGAAAAAATAATTCGACGTGCAAAATTAATCAGAGTTTTCGTGAGGCTCGTGTAAATATATTTTGTCCAATTGGAAATTTGGGGTCTGAAATCAATATCCCCATTTCCGATAAGGGTGTAAACATGCATGCCTATAGATCTAAAGGGCCCCATACACTATACATCATGCCGTACATCATTTATCATAGTATGTGTTATTTTTTGAAAGTTTATTTATGTATGTGTGACACACACAATGCATGAAGAAAATCAAAATAGTTTTGATTTTGAAAATGAACCCCTATCAATCTGGTGAATAATATTCATTTTGAAAGTTGTCAGTAAATAACTTTGTATACAAAAATAATAAAATTGTGACGGAATAAAAAACAACTGAATTTACGACTCAAAATGCAATTTTTGGGACAAAAATCGATTTTTTGGAATAGTGATTGAAGAGTTTGCCATACACTTGTCAATCTCACATATACAAAAAGGGGTTCATCGGCATGACGACATGATTTATAGTGTATGGGGCCCTTAAAAGTCTTTAAAATAATATATATTTTTTTATAATCTCAGTCTATTGGTTTGAAAGCTCTTTAAAATAAATTCCAATAACTGTGAAAGTCCTTGAAAAAATATTCACCAAAAGGAGTAGATGAGTTTATAAATAATTCGCACTCCAAATTATATTCCACCACTTGATATTTGTTTTATATCCTCCTTAAAGGTTTTTATTTCGCATTAACTTAATATTTTTCCCTATCTGCACATACCTATTATTTACTTCTGCAGTAACAACAACAAAAAACAAGAAATGAAGAATGTTCTGCCATTACTGCAGCGTACCGAACAAGGAAAGTGCCGCAAGTTGTTCTTAACGCGTAGTGCATTCCGCCAATGGCTCACACACACACATACAATAATACAAAGTTACAGTAAAACCCAACATATGTCTCCTTATTCTTGAGTTTTTTTTTCGCAAATCAACAATAAGAATAAAAACTCTTCTCTGAACATAGACTGAAATTCTTTCCCATATGTTATTCTTCTGCTAAAGTTTTTATGTGTGCGTTCCCACAAAAGACCGAACAAAGGACCCTACAATTGTTTTCTGTTGCACAACAGCAACAGCGATGACTTGAACTGCAAAGAATAACTTTTTCACTTTTTTCTACTCAAAGAAAGAAAAACCAACAAAACTTTTTTGTTTGAATTCTGCGACAACTAAAGATTAATTTGTCAACGTGCAATGGTGGGGGTAAACAATGCCACGAAGCAGAACTAAGAAACTTTTGTTTGAAATCTAAATGAAAGGAAAAGAAACACACTACCAGAATAAGAAGAAACTGGAGAAAAAATACACCAGAATACTATTTAACTCGAGGCGAGGAGCAAAAGGTGGTGAAGCACTTAAAATTAAGGTGTCCTATTTATTTTAACTGATAATTTGCAGCACATACGAGTACGTACATATATGGCTTAAAGCGATGCATGTGTGCGTGGGTGTGTGGAACGTCCTTGATAAAGAGAGTTAACATAACCACAATTACGAAGAAGATACATTTCCATACATTGTAGTTATCTTATATTAATTGTCAACCTTAAGGGAAATATGTTATATTTTTGAAGGGTTTAAAGAAAAAATGGATAACTTTCACAACATATCATTTTTAGGAATGAAGAGCAATCTATTGTGAAGTTTGAGAGGATGCGAATTTCTTTAAATATATATTATTGCAGGACTACAGGAACATAAATGTAAATTTAAAGGACTCAAAAAATATAAGTGTAGATTTACTAAATATATTTTTTCAGGGACTCAAGAAGACAAAAACTTTGTCTGATTTGATACACACTGTTTACATTGTAATATTTCTTTAAAATTTAAATCAATTTCGAAGATGGAGAATATCAGTCCAATCATTCTGGTACCTCCCACAATATGGTCAATACTTAATTTTGATAATATAATTATATAACGCGATTTGAACCAAATATTTTTAATAAACATAACAAATGGGAATGTTCGTCCTTTCATAGACCTTTTCCACAAAATGTCAACATTTTAAAAATTTTCTTTCTTACGAAACTCAAATTGTCCATTTCTTTATGTACCTCCTACCAAAAAGGTCAACACTTTAAAATCATTCGAATGAAGTCTCCGATTGGATCCAAACTTTTTGAATAGTAATATTTTACTTAATTTAGACCAGGTCATGTCCGAAGACGGAAACATCTGGTATCTCACCCACAAATGTTCTTATGAAGTGAAAGGAGGTTTCGATTTCATTAATTTATTGCAAGCCGTAATATGTTCTTCAAACCTTGAGTCAATAGGACAACTTCTTCTGGTACCTCTCAATATACGCATTATATAAATGGTAAAAACGGTGTGGTCTAAACCTGGCCGGGTTAATTTTTATACTAAAACTACTTTAAGTACAACAGGCCCATCATGTCGTGATATTGGAAAATTTTTAATTTTATGTTATTTCGTGATCGCGAAGACAAAATATCATAAAAAAGTCAGGATAAGTGTACACTACATACATATATCACAGGCTTTTTATACCCTCCACCATAGTATGGAGGGTATATTAATTTTGTCATTCCGTTTGTAACTCACCGAAATATTCATTTCCGACCCTATAAAGTATACATATTCTTGATCAGGGTAAAATTCTAAGACGACCTAGCAATGTCCGTCCGTCCGTTCGTCCGTCTGTTGTAATCACGCTATCTTCTGAAGGAATTGAGATAGGGTGCTTCGAAGATGGGATATATCGGTCCCATATAAGGGTACCCCCAAATTTTCGGAGTTTTGGGGTTCTTGAGCGCATTTTTTAACCGAATTCGCTGAAATTTGGTACATTGGGTTCTTATTGGGTACTAAATGTCGCAACAAAAAATTATAAATATAGGTCCACTTTTTCTGGTAGCCCCCAATTAACGGTACCTCCCTAATTTAATACTTGGAGTTCTAAATAGGTTCCCAATCACTCCACAAAAAAATATGAATATAGGTCAATTTTTTCTGGTAGCCCCCCATTTAAGGGTACCCCCAATTTTCGGTATTTTGGGGTTCTTTTTCAACCGATTTCGCTGAAATTTGGTATATTGGGTTCTTATTGGGTACCAAATATCTCCACTAAAAATTATAAATATAAGTCCATTCGCTGAAATTTGGTATATTGGGTTCTTATTGGGTACCAAATATCTCTTCTAAAAATAAATATCAGTCAATTTTTTTCTGTTATCCCCCATATAAAGGTACCCCCAAATTTTGGCATTTGGAGGTTCTTGGGCGCGTTTTTCAACCGAAATCACTGAATTTATTAATACTCAACCCCTTTTAGGCGTAGTCCCCATATAACCCCATATCTATTTTATCTGTTTTTTCCGCGTTTTGGGTTTGGTTCTAACACTCTGTTGTAATCATTTCACCTGCGAAGGATATCGAGATAAAAAACTAGAATGTAGGTTCGATAATGAACTATATATGAACTATAACCCGTATTTAGACCTAGCCCCTGTGTGGGAGGTACCAGAAGGAGTGGACCGATGTTCCCCATCTTCGAACTTGAACTAAGTTTGGAAGATGGCCATTTTCTGAAACAAATTTGATCCGAAGAAACATGGATCTAGAACCATTTTAACCGTGTCAAAGTGTATATGCCCTCATTATCCATAAAGCTGAGAAATATAATTGTCCATTAAAAATTTCTGAAATTTGGTTTATAGTTTACATTGTGGTTTATATAACCGGTTTGTGGAAATGTCGATATAGGTCCACTTTTTGGTATTTTCCCTATATTTTTATTTCAAGTACCTGTCAGTATATCTATGGTGGAGGGTATCCAAAGTTCGGCCCGGCCGAACTTAACGCCTTTTCACTTGTTTAAGAGTAATTTTCTATCTGTCCCATGGGGTTAGATTCTCTATAGAATATTTTCTTAAGGAATATTATAATCAGAGCTATATAGCCTTAAGTTTTTAGAAATATTTTCTGAAGGACTATCCAACAAAAAGTATGGACGTTTAAAACAATAGTTTTTAAAGGATAATAAAACGCGAATTTTTAAGAAATATTATCTGAAGAACTCTTAAGCGTGCTTTTGAAGGTATATTTTTATGAAGGGCCATCTAACAGTAAGCGTTGTTTTTTTTAATAATTTTTTAAGGAATATCATAACCTTAAGTTTGGAATTTTAAAGAATATGCATATAACTTGTAAAAAGTCTTGATTAAAGAAAATCACAGCTACGATTATAGATTTGTTAAGAATCATTTCTTCAAATAGAATGTTTATGCATATTTAACTTTCACTCCCAGCTAAATTTCGCAAAAAACAACAAGCAAAACAGTGTGCCTGCCCAGGTTATTTCTAAATTATCTTCAAATTCCAAAGGCGTATGTGTGATATAATTTTTAATCAAAATTCATAATAAGTATACGTACTGTGCATTATTAAAAATCCACATGCTTAACTCCCTCTAACATCATTTTGTTATATTAAGAAAAGCTTTTCAAAGTTTTGTTGTTATTAAAAAAGTTTATAATTTTTGAAGAAACGTTGAATACCGTAGTATTTCAACATACTTTGTTCTTGTTACTATTATATGAATTTGTTGTTGGTGACGCTATCGTCATTATTCTTATCATGAAGAGTATTCTACTTAACATTGTTGGTGTTGTTGTTACTGCTGCTGTTGTCGCTGTTTAATTATCCATTTCAAAATGTCATTGTGTTAAGCACTCGTTCAACAAAAAAGTACAATTATGCATGTCATAAAATATGTGCTTTTGTATGTTGGATTAGTTTCTATGGAGGGGAGGGAGGCTTTGGTGGAGATGGTCTAGGAAATATACGCACATGAAAGAATACGGGTGTACCTATGCACGTATATATACATATATACTGTTTCTATCGTTTTTATATCCTTCAAGTATTTAACTACATTTCAACCTTGAAACTGTCTGCAGTTTCGCTTTCGTTTGACCTAAATCATGTATAATGGTCGGCCAAGGAACTCACCTGCTAGTAATTTTCCTGGATATTAAAAAAACTAGAGAACTTGCCTAGTCTTTCATAAATAACAACATTAAATTAAATTTGATTTTTATTTAATTACATTTAAATTTAAGATTAGTGTTGCATCTGGTCCTTGAAAATATATTCTTTATTTATCCATGATTAGGACTGAAATAATCCTTTCAAAATTATTCTATGAATAATTACACATGTGCTTGAGATATGCTGCGATTTGATAAAGCATTTGAAAATATATTAAACAAAAATTAAGCTAATTTTTATATATATTCGCTGAAAAAAATTCGGGCTAATGTTTCTGTGAGGTCCCTGAAAAATTCTGACTAATAGTCTTTAAGAAATATTTTTTAAAATACCACGCTTATGATCTTTGAGAAAATATCATTTAATAATCTAAAATAATGGTTCTGTCGAGTCCAAAGATGGCACGATTTGTCCTTAACTAAATATTCATACAAAAATCCAACCTTATAACTCGGAATAATCCTTAAAAAGTCTTGGCTATTGGTTCGATCAGGTCGTTGAAAGCATGTTATTATATTACATATTATAGTTCAGTATAGTTCCTGAAAAAAAAATCGGGCTAGTTTTTTCCGTACAGTACCTGAAAATTCTGGCTAATGATCCTTAAAAATATTTTATAAAGTATGATGCATATAGTTCTGTCTGTTCCTTAAAAAAATATTCTTTAAAAGTAATCGCTTTTGGTTATGCCTGGTCGTTAAACTTATGGTTCTGTCTGATCCATAAAAAAATATTATTTAAAAAATCTCAACTAAAGGTTATGTCTGGACATTGAAATAAAGCATGGTACAATTTGTCCTTGAATAAATATTCTAAAAAAATCTAAGCTTATGGTTGGGTATGATCCTTAAAAAAATTTGGCTACTGTTTCGATTGGGTCCTTGAAAATTATTTTAAAAAAATCCGCGCTTCTTGTTCGCTTCGTGCCAATGTTTCTGTATACTTCCAGAAAACTTTTGGCTAATAATTATGCCTGGTCCTTAAAAAATCTTTAAAATCTTCGATTATGGTTCTGTCTGGTCCTTGAAAATATTTTTCAAAAATACACGCTTATGGTTTAGCCTGTTCCTTGCACTTGTTTTTATGCTTATGGTTATGTCTGATTCTTAAAAAATGTTATTTAAATATCCAGGCTTAAGGTTTTGAATGATTCTTATGAAAATATTAATTAAAAAGCCAATATTATGATTTTGTAAGGTCTTTGAAAATATTCATTGAAAATCGGGACTTAAATTTGTATCTGGTTCTGCAATAGTTCTTGAATAAAAATATTCTTGAAAAATGTGTTCCTACGGTGACCTTTCAACACTCAATTTTACAGACTTGCATTCTTAAAAATATGAATAACTAATTTAAATATTTATCGACATACATATTTACATTTAAATATACCGACTAATAAATCTGTTCATTTTATTTCAATCCATATCCGCTTTTCACTCACACACGCACATAATGACCATACCATAGCAGCAACAACGATTATGGACAACATTTGGTTAAAGCTTATAGGTATTTAGTTACCCAAGATTTTTGCCATAGTTGTTGTTATTGTAGGGGAGACTGGGGCACCTTCGGCCCTTTTTTTTTAGAGCTCAGTACATATTCAACATATATAACAACTATATGGTTGATTATTGTCCTCTGACACTTAATTATGAAAAATAGTACCAAAAATATATATAAAAATAGTATTAGTTAAAAAATTTTACAGTTTTGTAAAAAAAGTCAAATTCGCCGAATGTGCCCCAACCCGGGGTAGCTTCGGCATTTGATGGGGCACATTCGGCACCATAGTCATAGCCGGGTAATTGTCATCGCTATCAGTCTGGTTGAAATTCTGATTATCTAAAGGCTCTATTTGGTTTTAATACGCCACACAATGTTTGAATTATAGGGCTTTATTTTCTAGCGGCGGACGTTTACATCTCAAGGTCGCACACACCATCAGAAATAGGGGTTTTCTATCGCATTTTCGTCAATATAAGCACTTTTGATCTTTTATATGCAATTTCGAGCCATATTAAAGGATTAGTTTTAAAGACAAACTCAAAAACATTTTAAGGAAATAATATTGCAAAACCTGTATATGGCCGAATGTGCCCCAATTTAAAATGCCGAATGTGCCCCGAATGTACTTTTTATAGTTTTTTCATTTTTTTCGATCAGTTTTGTAAAAATATTATATTTTTAAATATTTCTATAATAATACACATCGTAGTTAACCACTTTTTAATAATATTGTATTAAAAATTTAAAAAGTTTTATACACGAAATACTTACGAAATGGAATTGAAATATTACAGAAACATCTATAAAAATACAAAAATCTATGTATCTAAATAAGCTTATTAGCTAGAAATTTCAAACTTTGTGTAAGTTATTTATTTCGATATTCGATACCTATGTATAGAAACTAGTGATGTACGGTGAGAGCTTCATATCGAAAACGCGATTGCCGAAGGTGCCCCGATGCCGAAGGTGCCCCAGTCTCCCCTACTCCCAATTTACAGGCAGTGGTTTCTGTTGATTTCGTTTTGCTGTGCCCTAGATTGTATTTTGTTTTCGATTTCAATTTTTTTTGTTATTGTATTTTGCCAGGCAATTTTATGAAGTTTTGGGCAATATAAACACAATAAAGTAATATTTGTTATATTCAATGGATGAATGCATATACATGTGATACCGTAGGACACACGAGCCCACTTATACATGTGGTATCATTTTATTGGTTTTATTTTTTCATAAAATATTCAGGATTCAAATGTACATTGTAAAGGGTTTTTAGGGTCAGATTAAAGAGGTTTTAAATAAATATAAAATTATAAAGTAACAAATACGCACACACATCCACAATTGTGAATATTTGGTTTACAGGCAGCTCAGAATAGAAGACTACATGATTCAGATTTAATTTTTGCAGGAACCATCTGAAGTGAACAAATATATTTTAAAGAAAGATGGCGACTATTAACGATTTTTTTTTCTACATGGCCATTAACGACATAGGGGTAGCTTTTTAGGAATATTATTTATAGATTTTTATATTTATATTCGTCGTTTTTAAGAGTATTTTTTGAGAATTTTTAAAGACTATTTTTTGAAGGACCTGACCAAGGATTTTTTACAAAATATTTTCCTTTAAACACCTATCGTGGAGGAGGTTTTCTAAAGGACTAACGGAGCTGTAAGCTTGGATTTATATAGAATATTTTAAGAAGGACTTGTCTATTTGTTTCTGAAGGACCTTTTTAAATAAATTTTTCTGAAGGGCTATTGGGCCCATAAGCGTGGATTTTTTATTAATATTTTTGAAAGATTGTCTGATGCTGAAGATTGTCTGATATTTTCTGAAGGAGAAAAATTTCCTAGAGGACCCATCAGAATTATAGGCGTGGATCTTAAAAAATATTTTTTTAAGGAAAAATATTTCCTTGAGGATCCTTCTGAATTATGGGCGTGGATTTAAAAGTATATTTTTCGCGTGACTATCAGAATTGTAAGCTTGGATTTTGAAATAATATTTTTGAATATTTTCTGAAGGACAAAAATTTCCAGAGGACCCATCAGAATTATAAAATATTTCCTTGAGTATCCTTCTGAATTTTAGACGTATTTATTTTTTGAGTGACTATCAAAATTTTAAGCTTGGATTTTGAAGGAATATTTTTGAGGGTTCTTTAGAGAATTATAAGCAATTTTTTAAAGAAAAGAGAAAAGTTTAGAGAAAAGTTGTCAATGATCCTTTAGAGGTATAAGCGTGGAATTTTAAATAATATTTTTGAAGATCCCTCGGAGAGTTATAAGCGTGGATTTTTTATAATTCTTTTATAATTCTGAATTCTAAGCGTAAGTTTTAAAAGAATATATTTGGGGATTCTTCAGAATTAAAGGCGTGGATTTTAAAATCATGTTTTTGAGGATCCTTTAGAATTATATAGAGTCATAAACGTGTATTTTTAAAGAATATTTTCGAGGGTCCTTCAGAATTATAAGCGTTTATTTGTAATAGATGTATTTTATATGTGTGCTAATTTTCGTGAAAAACGGTTCAGATTTAGATATAGCTCCCATATATAGTTTTATCCGATTCTATGTAAACGGTGCACCAACGTTCCTATATACCTTTCGATTTGTATGAAATTTGGCACAGCGTACTGAATTAAGTTGTTAGAATGATGTTGTTGCTAATTTCGGAAAAATCGGTTCTGGTTTCAATATAGCTCCCACATATACATATATATTCGTCCGATTTTTCATAAATTGTGCACCAACCGCCTAATGTTTGTCCGATTAACACGATTTTTTGCACAACGTATCAAGTTGAGACTTGAATAACGTTATTGCGTTTTGTTGAAATTGATATAGATGCTGTCATTGCTTCCATATGTATTTAGAATGGATGTCTGAATGAAATTAAAATTTTAACAGTGCGACGACCGAATAGCGTGTATTAACTAAGCTATAAGTCGTTTTTCATAAATTTGTCCCATGTTAAGTCGACTTTAAATCTGCCAGCAAGCACTGTAACCGAACCAGTAAGATGCAACATAACACT
>NW_026875910.1:0-18431 GCF_032173495.1 Musca vetustissima | reverse complement strand
CGCTCATTTCATAGGTAGTCTTAAATTTTATTTTAGCAGTACGCCTTGGTATATAGTTATTTCGCACCACATTATGCAGGGAAAATTCTCTCCTACGACGCATTTCCCAAAACTGATTTACTGGCCCTATAAGCTTCAACAATTGTTCATTCGAGGGCGATTCCTGTTCTGCTGGGAATCCGATCCGTTGTGTGTTTAGCACTCTTTTGTCCTAGTACATATGACCCTGACATGTATATGCAACACATATTTTTTCGAATAAGATCGTTTGCCCTCGATATCTTTTCCTACGCGGTCGAATTTCAACTCGACAACAATAATTTATCCTTTAATTATACCCCTTACAACTATGTTGTAAGGGTCTGTCCATTATAATTTGCAAACACGATACAGGTCGACGTTAGGAACCAATCGTCACGAAATTTGGGCAAAGAATACCCCCATGGTTTTTGGTAATGATAATATTCAGGTGATCAGATGGACCAAAATATTTATTTATGTCTGTTTTTCTGGTCGTTTCAGAGGAACGGAATCTGAACAAAGAATAAGCATAATAACTGTTTTGATGAAGATCAGTCAATATTTAGCGGGTCAAATGGACACAGACTTTTGTGTGAAGAATGAAATTTCGCGCAAATCACTTTGCAATTTTAAATGAATTTCCGGCTGTGGTCATGGACGACGTCTATTATTTTCGGTATTTAGGGTGTGCAATGAACCGAATACTTTATTTTTGGTCAGACTTTCATGTCGCTCTAGAGCATGGCTCGGCAACATATTTATATGCATTTGTTTGGTCACACACAGACACAAAGTGTATGGAGGAACTTGCGCTCTCTCGAGAAACTTCGTCTGCAATAATACATTGCTCGGGAAAACAAGATTTGGAAAATATGCCAGGATTAGAACGTGGAACTGTTGACTTATAATCGCTCAAGAGGGTGCAAATATTGCGCAATATTGCCTTGGCTCAGAATATAGAACCACATATAGTTAGATTTCCGTGGTAGTTGTCTAGGGTATCATATGGTCGGTCCCGTCCGACTATACTGCTCCGCTCACTGGTTTTATATTTTGGATTCTCATTCTTAAAATATGTCTTGATACATATTTTGAGCATTTGTATACCCTACACAACTATTTTTTAAGAGTATTGTAGATTTCTGTGGCTTCGAGAGTTGGAGCGCTGCGAAATATTGGTCCTAGGATTAAGCAAGCTAATCGGTCAACCCAGACTTTTTGTGAAAAATAGCTAAATTTTCATTCTAAGCATCCAAGAAGTGTGTTTGACCTTTAAATTGATACCAATACGTAAAATATGAGAGAATATAGATGTGGAGTACTGCGAAATATCGCTCAGGCTGGGGGTATAGATTCGCAGATAATTCAAAATCCGCAGTAGTTTTGTACGGTATCAAATGCTGCTTCGGCTCACTGGATTTTTATTCGATTTTTGAGATTTTGGGTATAGCCCATAGGTACATTCATTGACTTTTTTAGATACTTTGTCAGAAATCTTATACATATTAATAGCTGCTGTTTTCAGTGAATATCCGTCGTTTCATCCGCTAAAACCGAGAAGAATACAGTACTTTTCACTTCAAAAACAATAGACTTCTGGATGTATTGTCCAATTATTTCTATTAACACGTTCTGTATTTTGGGGCTCAAGACCCAACTTTACCTCATTCGGATTATCTAAGTCTAACGAAGTATTATGGAGTCTTCACTTCCCCCCCTGGCGATGTCCTACCATCTTCGCAATAAAATTGAGTCAATAACCACTTCAACTTTATACTTTTGTTCTTTTAATATATCGAAAGCTTGTTTGTCTATAACGTTTTAACCATCTATCAATCTCGATATAAAGTTCTGAATCACATCTTTGTGGTATTCCTTTTTGTTCGTGGGCGGTAAAGCATTCGATAACATCTTTCTATTTTTTAAGACAGTGCGACAGAAGAAATTTTGGGACTTAGTGGTTGCCCTTTCCGAACTCTCCTTTATTTGAAAATAAGATGTCGTCTTTACAAAAAGCACCCTTTGCTAAATCTGAATATGCTATACAAGGGGTCGGTCCCTTTCGTACGTCCATACCCTGTACCACAGTGCATTGAAGGGTATATAATTAAAATGAAAAAATGAAAATTCTAGTGGAATTAAAAATATTATGTTTCCAAACTAAACTTATTAATAACAAAAATTTCGGGGCGTACGTCCCTGCCCCTCATGGTAAAGGATAAACCAGCCGAACGAAACAAAGTTTTTACTTGTTTTTAAATCCGCAATTATAGTTGTGGTTTTCTTTGAAAAATATTTTTTTTTTAATTCAACCTTTTCTTTTCAGATTTCCCTTAACATTTTTCTTTGGGTTTATCACTGGATGCCCATTCAACAATCCACAACAAAACATGTCGCAACCAACTACCACTATACAACATGTTCGATAGCACCAAACAATAACAAACAATGTTAAGCAATTGCCGAATAACCACCACCAAACAGCCGGGCATGTCGCAAACGAACGTTTAGTTTAGCTTGAGAATTCGTGGAAAGTGGTCGTACGAGCGGAATCTACGCGCGTCGAAATCGTGAACATACAGAATACACAACAAAAACAACAACGGTCGTTTACAGTGGAGTTTCAAATAAGAGCTACAGCAACAGAAGAAGTTTATGAAATTGGTTCGATACGAAAATTGAGAATATTTATTGAGTAAATTTTGGAAATAGTTTTGAATGAAAATTAAAAAGAATTAAAATCGGAAATTGAATGAAATTGGAGTTGAAATAAATAAAAATCGAAATTTTTAAATATTTATTTGAAAAATAGTAACAAAACATATGAATAAAAATTTTGAAGAAAAAAGTGAAATAAAAATATTTAAAAAAATCTAAAAATAAAATAATTATTGAAAAAATTAATATTGGAGTGGAAATTTAAAAGTAACTACAACAGCTGTGTGTATTTCCCATTTATGTTTGAAGTGAAAGATAATTTACCGACAGTATTGAAGTGAATGAGAATTAAACATAACTATCTAATAAATATCTTATCAGTAGAATTCGGTGATAAAGTGTGAGAACGAAAACAAAGTTACCGGCTGATTAAAACGAAGTGAAAACCCCAACTAAAAATAATTCAAAGTAATTTTCTACCCGAAATTCAAATTGGAAAGTTCTACTTTACATTCGAAGAAGGAAAAAAAAATTAAAATAAAGTTTTGAATGTCAATTATTTTTAAGTGAATTTTTGAAAATTTGTGAATTTGAAAAGTGTTTCAAAAAAAAAATCTAAGAAAAAATTTTCCTCCAGGAAAATGTTCAAATAACTGCTAAAACCGACAATTGAAGCAATTGAATTGGAATTTTGAATATCATCGTTGAAAAAAAGGATCTCCAAAACCCATCTCTCCCGCAACCCACAACTCAACCCCAACCCCCCACAAAAACAGTCTTATTATGGAGGACGAATTACGTTGTCCCACTTGCAAACAACTTTTTGCTAATCCGGTTTTATTGCCCTGCTTCCATGCCCTTTGCCTGGGCTGTGCTTTGGATATACAGACACCCTATACACCGGGTGCCATTTTAGCTTCCGTCACAGGCGGTGGTTCTTCCTCGTTGAATGGTGGTACTTTACACAGTGTTGCCGCCACAGTCCATCCCCACCCATCGGGTCTAGCTGCTGGTGGTCCCCATCATTCACATCCCCACAATCACACACATCCATCAACCAGACATTCATCCAACAGTTCAGCTGCCAGTACAACCAGCTCCGCCACGGGCACTGAATCCGTAACCTCAGATCAAGATCAATCGGATAAAGTTAGCATTTTGAGTGAAGCTGACTCAGGTGTCGTTTGCTGTTCGAACACCTCACGGCCTGTGTCATATGCCGGTACCGGACACATTACCAATCTTTTGCAGGGTGCTGCTGCCTCAGCTCCCCCCGGTGCCGCTTACAGTCTAACCTGTCCTCTTTGCCGTAAAATTGTTTTCTTTGACGAAGGTGGTGTTCGCAATCTGCCACCCTATCGTGCCATGGAATCGATTGTCGATCGTTTCTGCGCCCGTGAGGCTCTACGTTGCCAGATGTGTGAAACAGATCCCAAAGTGGCATCATTGGTCTGTGAACAATGTGAAATACGTTATTGTGACGCTTGTCGGGAGCTGTGTCATCCAGCGAGGGGTCCCTTGGCCAAACACAATTTGGTAAAGCCCAAAGGAGCTGCCCAGCAGCGAGAATCAGTGTGCGGAGAACATGAAGAGGTTTTGTCAATGTACTGCCTAACTTGTAAGATTCCAGCCTGTGCTGATTGCATCAATGATCAACGTCATCCACAACACGAAGTCCAGCCGATTACAACGACTTGCAAGGCACAAAAGGTAAGTTTTGGAAACAAATACTGTGATAATAATAGAAGTGTGTTAAGGGTGAGTTACCCTATGTGGAAGTGTAATGTGTGTGATAATAGATTGTGAATAGATTATGGGGATCTCAAATTCCCATAATATAAAATAGCATCGTAACTACCATGATCCATAAACGGTAATGCAAGGGCACGTCTAGAAAATAAAACTTAGATTTTTTATAAAATAGAATGTGGAAAAACTCGGACTGAAAAAAGATTCAATAAACATAAATCCTATGGAAAGGGAGAAAAATAGCTTTCAAAAAAAGAAAAAATAATAATGATTTAAATAAAAAATCAGATTAAGGCCTGTGGAAAAATGTTCATGGTCTTAACATTGAAAATGGTACCTGGAGAATATTTTGATAATTTGTTAAGAATATTTTTAGGAACTTATTTTTATTAATTTTCCGAATTTTTAAAAATTTATAGACAGGTCAGAGAACATCTATTTTTTATCAGAACTATTAGTCCTATTTTGATTTTTAGGAATTTTCTACTAAATTCTTTTCTATTGAATTTGTATATAATTTTTCAGGAATATTTTTCTATGGTCCTCAGAGCTTTAGACGTGGATTTTTTATTTTATGGGATATATCTGAACGATTTTTCTGCAATTATCAGAGCTAAATTTGTGATTTTTCGGCATTTTAGGAATAAGGTATAATCGGGTAATTTTTGAAGAGCTTTAGGAGGGGTTTTATTGTCCCTTTAAAATTTAGGAGATATTTGACCTATTTGTAATATTGTTACAAAATATTTTTTAGAGTTATTAAAATTATAGGCGTGTTTTGAATTAATTTTTAGATATTCTTTCGCATTTTTTTATAGGATTATCAGAACTAAAGGCGATGATTTAATAAAAAATACTTTAGGGTGTATTTGCATATTACCTAAAAAATTATTTTTTTTTAATGTGAAGGTTTATTTTTGTTTAGAAAAAAACTGATGAAAAATTAAAAAGTAAGTCGGTTCTTTTTTAAAAATAATAAATCGGCCTCAGTGACAGATTTTTTTTATCCACAAAAAAATTTTTTAATAAAAAATCCGTTTTAAGTTTTCATACCTAATCTTACGAATTAAATTTTTTTATATAGAAAGAAGTACTCATAGACTGGTATTTTTTTATAGGAAAAAATGTACATTAGCTACCAACGATTTTTTTTTTATAAAAAATCCTATTTTTCTGTGAAAAAGGACTTCTTTCAATAAAAAAATAATCAGAAGATGCAAAATTGTTCCTTATTGGCTATAAGGAACAATTTTGCATCTTCTAAGTTTGAGGTTATGTTTTTCTATATTTTTTTTATGAAATTTTATGTACTTAAATTTTTTTGACAAATTTAATTTTTTCGAAGTATTTTCATATCACAAAAAAGTATTTATGAAAGAAAAAAGTCTTAAACCATCGACAGTATCGATAGTTTGCGTACACTAGCTTAAAGATTTAAGTGAATTCCCCTTTGGCGCGTACAAACAATTTTTACTGGTCAAAGCAAATGTGAATAGCACTAATTTAAGGGAATTCCCTTTATATATAAGATCAATGTCTTTTTTACACCGTTTTTTTTACACGGCTTCTTCTGGAACCAATCTACCGTGTAAAATAAACAGACTTAGGTGTACTCCATTTAAAAAAAAAAACACTAAATTTGAGGTTAGGATTAGAGAATGTTTTCGTACAGATGTTTTCAAAAAATAAATAACTGAATTGAGAAAAATCAAGGCTTAGGAACAGACACTTTTGTTCTATAGAAAATTTCAATGAAAAAAATCAGAAAATGCAGAATTTTTCCATCATGCCACAAGCTAGGTTAGGTTTTTCTATAACAAATTGTGTTCTGAGGCACTTATTATTATTTTTATATAAACAAAATTAGTCATCTTGTTACAGAGAATTTTCAAATAGATAAAAATAATCCTAATACACTCCACTTTGGAAAAAAAATCGAAGTACTAAATTTAAGGTTAGGTTATGAGTAGAGAAAGTTTTCGCACAGCGGTTTTCTGAAAATAATAAATACCTGAATAAAAAAAAATTATATGAAGGACAATTTTTGTTCTATAGAAATTTTCATTAAAAAAAGTAATCACAAGAAGAATATTTGCAACATAATGCAAAAAAAATCAAATTCATAACAGAATGTGAGGTTAGGTTTTTCTATAACAAATTGTACTCAGAGACTGACCATTAGTTTGTTATAAAAGATAAGTCATTCATGAAACCGATTTTTCAATAGAAAAAAAAAACAAATAACAGAATGTGAGGTTAGTTTTTTCTTTAAAACAATTTCCTCAGTGACAACAATACTTCGCAACAAAATAAATCTTATAAAAATAGGTCATCAGTGAAAGGGTTTTTTTTTAATAAAAAAATAATACTATTACAATCACTAAATTTGAGGTTAGGTTAGAAAAATGTGTCTACTTGCTTGTTATTGAAAAATAAATAACTGAATTGAAAAAAATCAAGACTCATGAACATCCATTTTTGTTCTATAGTAATTTTCAAAGAAAAAAAAAATAAATAAATTTTAAAAGATGCAGAATTGTTCGTTCATGCAAAAAATTAAATAAGTAGTAGAATGTGAGTTTTATAAAAAATGTCATCAGATACTAGACAATATTTCCCTAAAACAATTCTTATAAAAGATAAAACACGAATCATCAGTGAAGGAGAATGTTTTTAATTTAACAAAATAATCCTGATATTTGAGTTTAGATTAGGAATATAGTAAGATTTTTAAATAATAAATAACTGAGTAGAAATAAATGAAGCCTCAGGAATATGTTTGTTCAATAAATTATCTAGAAAACCTGTACCCGAGCAGTGCTAGTGTGAATGTACGGCCACAGCCCAAAAATTGATCCTGTCGATTATCCTGATAAGAAAAAGAGATACAAATCATTTTTTTTTAATTTAGTGGCCCACAATCTAGAAACGCTAAAAGTTTCGTCCCACAATTCGAAAAAAAAATAATAATAATTACAGCACTATTCGGGTTAATTGGCACTGTCATATGGGAGCTATGCCATGGTAAAATTTTGGTAGACACATTTAACACCCAATGCAAACTTTAAATATCTAAAAATCCCCAATACTGGCCGGTATCTTTACAAGGAGCTTGCCCTGAAACTTGAGTAAATATTGTGGGGGAAATTTACTACCTAATGAGAATCCCAAAAATTACAAAATTGGTGCCAATTTGGTTGAAATAAGTCAAAATGTCCTAAAACGGCAAGAATTTGCGAGCTTTCGTTTTTCACTCATTGAAAATCCAAATAAAACATGGACATATATATATATATAATACCCAATTTTCAATACCAAATGCTTTAAATATTGCGGGCTGTAACGTGATTTTAATTCTCCCAATTAGAGTTCTTTCTGTAGAAAAATATCTTTACACCCAAAATGTTATTGAAAATATTTTTAGGAGCAACGATTTTCTTCTTTAAAAAAAAAAAAAACGAAAATATTTGGTTCAAAGGCATTAGTTTATTATTTTATCGAGTTCAATGATTTTTTGAAAAAAATATGATTTAAAATAAATTAATAAAACAATATTCTTACTTAGGAATATTTCAATTGAAAATTCATTTCTAGAACTGTGGAGTATTTTCTTAAGATAGTATAAAATTTTTTTATTGTCACATATCAAACATCTGAGATCATTTTTTTTTAATTTTTTTTGAAAAAAATTCTCTAATTGAAAATTCTCTGTCCTTTTTGTTTTGCTGTTGTTGGTTTTGTGTGAAGAAATCAAAATAAATACAATTTGCAACTCCCTACAAGGCTATTCCTTTCTGTTTCCTCTACCACAAACAAGAAAGGATAGCATAAAAATCGGCCAATCAATAAAATAAATATTACTTGTGATTTGTGCGAGTATCACCACAATATGAACAATAACAAGGGTTTCGAAAAATACAAGGATTTTTTTTTTCTATAAAAAAATCAGACCACAATTCCAGAGGTATAGGCAAATAAATAAATATTTTCCATAAATAATCATAACCTACAGTTATTAAGTGAAGGTCCTTATTTTGTAAAAAAATCAAACGAATCAGTTTTTAATATTTTTTATTCGAATGAAATTAGTTCAAAATTTTCAGGAAATGTTCTGACGATAATAAGTCTCTATTTAGACAGGCATTTGCATACATATTTTTAATGTAACTAATCTGGTAGGTTTATAGATTTTCGATTCTCGGAAACTATTCTAATTTGAATGGGAAGCAAATCTATAGGAATCGGGTAACTTCGCAGTATCGAAAGGGCATTTAAAATTCCAACATTAGAAGTAATACAATCAGACTTCTCTATATAGGGTAAATAAATATCTGTCCTTGAATAAGACAAATTTTACATAAAAATATATATAAGAAAAATAATTCTATTGGATCCATGACATTCAAGGAAAACAAAAATATAAGCCGAAATTCCATTCTTAGATATATGATATTAATTGTGTAGTTTTATCTCCCCGGCAGTTATTTTCTTAAAGAGTTCTATATTTTCTTCCAAACTTCCTCCCACCTCAGCTCTATTCCTTTCACCTTGTTGTGGTCACTTTAATAATACCCTTCTCTTTATTTTATTTGTTTATCCTATGTACATATACATACATATATTTCTTGGACAATTTATGACCCCATTTGGGGGATATATTTTTGTTTCAAAAATATTTATTTCCTTTTGCCACTACCAACAACACATGTGAAAACATTCACACAAACAAACATACCTGTGATTATTTGAGTATATATGTACTTTATATGTATTTATTCAGTAATGTCTTATCGTTAATAAATCTCCACAAAAATACACACGAGCACACACACACACTCTCATATTCCAGTCATATAACTATACAAATAAATACATTTGTATATGGCTGTGTCTGCAAATATATTTCTTTTTACTACTACTGCTACTATCTGTATATGTCTGTTCAGATCCTGTTGCAAGGAAGGTAAACCCGGCTGAACACCTTAAATCGTAATGAAAATCATAAATTTTATAGTTATTACCATAGCAAACCAATACATTGAAACGATTGAGGCACGGACGGACAGACGGTCGGATATGAAGTTAGAAAATTACCAAGTACTACTATCACTTCACTTCTCCCTTTCGTGGCAAAAGTTCAGTTTTATCTTCATTATTTTTTCGACTGCCAAACAGTAGGACAGACGCATCCTCCTTTACTAACTGCCAAATCTCCAATAAAAATGTGTTACAAGGATTCCGAACTGCTAAAAACTGCTACTGTGTGTTATCGTTTTTTTTGTGGTAATCTCAGCTATCTGTTCGTGTGAAGCATGTGTGTGTTAGGGTACGTGTATGTATGTCGGGTCGGTCATATTTAGTTTTTGAATTGGTTTTTGGGTTTTTTTGCATTGTCCTTTTTGTTTTTTGTTGTTGTTGGTTTTGTGTGTAGAAATAAAAAAAATATAACATTTGTAAATCCTTACAATGTTATTCTAGCCAGTTTCAAAATACCAAATAAAAACAGAAAGGGTATCAAAAAAAAAAAAAAAAAAAAAAAATCGATCAATAAAAAATAACTATAACTGGTGATTTGATTTGTGTGCATGTATGTGTGAACATATTGACCACAAGATGGACAATGAAAGGGTCTTCAAAAAATGTAAAGAAATTTATTATATGGTAAAAAATCTGGTCTCTTTTCTTGAGGGTTTTTTTATAGAAAAAAATCCGACCTCAGTTTCTGAGGTGTAATTTTTCCGGAGATTTCTTTTTCTTAAAGTAAAGAATCGAGCAAAGCTCTAGGGGTAATTGTTTCTATAAATAATCGCAGGCCTCAGTTCATCTGAGCTATATTTTTCTATAAATTTGGAAGAACAAAGTTCATCGGAATCTATTTTTCCTATAGAAAAATTAGCACCTTTTATTCTATAGAAAAAATCTGATCTTTGTTGTTGAGGGGTTTTTAAGACAAAAAAGGTTTTGAACTAAAATCGGTCCCTGAGGTAAAATTTTTTATAAAAAAAATCCGACCTCATTTACCTGAGATTTGTTTTCCTAAAGTAAATAGTCGAGCTAAGCTCTGGATGTAATTTTTTCTATAAAACAAATCACAGACCTTAGTTCGTCTTAGGTATATTTTTTTCTTTCATAGAAGAAAACTTCTGATTGTCTGAGTTCATATTTGTATCTATACCAAAAATCTGTAACCTCTGTTCATCAGAAGGAACATTTTTCAATAGAAAAAATCCGACCTCAGTTCCTGACCTTATTTTTCTATAAAAAAAAACCGAACTCATTTTTATAGAAAACTATTCTAAGGTATTCTTTTTTCTACAAAAATTCCAACTCAGATATCCCATTTTTCTATAGGAAAAAAATTCGAAGTCAGTTCCTGTAGTCCTCTTTTAAATAGAAACAGTCAGAAGTAATTTCAGGAGGTATTTTTTCAAAAACATCCGGCTATATTTGCTATAAAAAATTCGACCTTGAGATATCAATTTTTCTATAAAAAAAAATCCGACTTCAGATCTTGAGCTATATTTTCTATAGAAAAAATCCAGCCTCAGTTCTGAGGTATTTTTTTCTATAGAAAAAAATTGACCTCAGTTACTGAAGTAAAATCAGACCTCAGCTTCTAAGGTAGTTTTTTTTATAAAAAAATCCGCATTTTTTATAGAAAAAAACCTGTCCTTACTTTTTTATTAAAAATCCGACTTCACCTGAGGTATTTTTTTTTTCTATATACAAAAAAACCCTGGCCTCAGTTCGTCTGAGCTATTTTTCTATAGAAAGAAACCTGACCTCAGTTCGCCTGAGATATTTTTTCTATAGAAAAGAACCTGACCTCAGTTCGTCTGTCATATTTTTTATATAGAAAAAAGCCTGGCCTCAGTTCGTCTGATATATTTTTGTCTATAGGGAAAGTCAGACCTCAGTCTGTAGAAAAAAATCAGACCGATCTCTTCTCATCTGAGGTATTTTTTCAATAGAACAAAAATCCAATTGATGATTTTTTATATAAAAATATCGAATTTCGTTACAGAGAAATTTTTTTTCTATTGAAAAAAATTGACCTATGTTACTGAGAATTTTTTTCTATTCCGACCTATGTTACTGAGGAGAAGAAAAGCCAACCTAAGTTACTGAGCGAATAAAATAATCCGACCTCAATTACTGATTTAATTTTTTCTATAGAATAATTCTACCTCAGTATGTGTAAAAATTGACCACAGGATGGATAATGACTTTCTATCCCTATAAAAATAACAAAAATCCGACGATGGTACATCTGGGGTATTTTTTTCTTAAAAAAAATCCGACATAACTTCTGATGTGTTAAGAGAAACTCAGAGATTTCAGTTCAACTGAAGTCTAGTTTTTTTCTATTGAAAATAATATTCGAAGACTTCCGTTCGTCAGACCTGAGTTCATTTGAGATATATTTTTCTATAGAAAAAAATTCGACTTCAGCTCCTGAGGATTTTTTTCTAAAGGAGAAATCCAACCTTAGATTCTAAGTTGTTTTTCCTATAAAAAAATTCGGCCTCAGTTTGTAAGGATATTTTTTCATACCAAAAAAATCGACGACTGTTCCTAAAAATGTTTTTCTTGTAGAAAAAATTTTTCCCGTAGAAAAAATTCGACCTTTAGTCGATGATTTATTTTTCCTATAGAAAACAATTCTACATCATTTCCCGTCATTCCGTTCTCAGTTCCGGAGAATAATTTTCATTTTTAGTTTTTTCATTGCGATAACGAAAACTCCTTAATAGACAATTTTCAAACAGATATTAAAAACACTTTCAAAGATTTATTCTAATGCTTTAATTAAGTTCCCCTAAAATTTCACCCAAAAAGCTTTAAAGAACATTACCATAAAATAAACAAGGACAACTACAACAACAATAATATCAACAACAATCCAGGACCCTGGATAAAATTAGAAAACAACAACAAAAAGAAGAGGACAACAAAAACTCGATATTATACCCCAACATCAAATACCAGCTGAAACATGTACACTAACAACAACAACAAAAAGGTTGTTAACAAGCAAGGAGAACAGCAACAACAACACCGAAAGCAAGACGAAAGAAGAACCACAAAACACACGCAAATTTTCCATACATTAAACAACAGAAAGGAAACAGGAAAAATTAACACCCATTGAAATTGAGAAAGAGAGAGAAATGAAATCAAATCTAATACTGGATTTTTTTTCTCGCTTCAGTCTTGTTCTTCTTTATGGTGTGTTGGTTTTTCGTTGTTCTCCTCCTCCTCCGGTGTTTGTGTCATGGAATTATGTTCCTTCCATGGTGGTACTGAAGTTTAGAAATTAAAGCATGAAGCATGCGAATGCCTGTATCAGAAAATCTTAAATACCTCAAACCAGAAATGGTAGCAAATTTGATTTGTAGGAGTAAATGTTGG
The DNA here is from genome assembly GCF_032173495.1 of Musca vetustissima. Classification (NCBI taxonomy): domain Eukaryota; kingdom Metazoa; phylum Arthropoda; class Insecta; order Diptera; family Muscidae; genus Musca; species Musca vetustissima. The sequence goes on along the minus strand of NW_026875910.1, from coordinate 5,591 downwards.
GACGAGGTCTAACCACCTGCTTAGCTGGAGATGTTGTACAGGATAGAAAATAATATCAACAATAACACACACGCAACTGCGAAAAGAAAATGTCAGGAAATTACCTCCATTCTCAATGCATACATATTCGTATATTGTTCTACAAGGTGTTTTTTCAAGGATCGGGTTTTTTTGCTGCTGCAACAGCAGCAGGAGTCGGAATCGTTGACAGAAAATAATATGGAAGAAGTAGAAGAATGCTTAATGATTTTTAGATTTAATTACAAATTACACTCAAAGGGAAGGCGATTTTTTTCAAGGATTTCTGCAACAAAAAAAAATTAAATCTCAGATATTGAGGAGTAATCTGAATTTTCTTGGGAACTAGGGTACTTCTATCTATAGAAATAAAATAGATCTAAGTTGTATACAATTTTTCTTAAATGAAAAAATGATAAATGATTAAAAATTTTCTGAGCATGTTTTTGTATAGCTAAAAATTATACCTAAGTTTCTGCGAACTTTCTTTCTATGCAAAAAATTCAGATCTCAGATTTTTTTCTATAAAAAAATCCTATGGTTATTTTTTTTAATTCTTATTTATATACGAAAAATCATCAGTTCCTGAAAATTCTTTATATAGAAAAAAACCCAATTAATTTGGTTTATTTTTTATTAAAAAAGGTATTAGGATATGATGTATTATTTTCTATTGTAAAAAAACCGACAACAGCACATGAGGTGTTTTTTCTATAGGAAAAATCAGACCTCCGTTTCTAAGGAGTTTTTTACTACAGAAAAAAATCATAACTAAGTTTATGAGGAATTTTTTGTCTAAGAAAAAATTCAGAACTCCGTATGTCATAGAAAAAATCCCATTTCAGCACATGAGGCATTCTTTTATACAGAAAGAAATCCGACCTCTGCACCTGAAGACATGTCGTCCTGAGGATTTTTATCTATAGAAATTCAATTGCTGTATAAGAAGAATTAGAGTTCAGTTTCTGAGGAATTTTTTCTATAAAAAACACAGAACACATTTTCATAGAATTTTTTTACAGAAAAAAGAACTCAGCTGAGGTATTTTTTTATATAGAAAAAATCAGTTACTGAGATATTTTTTCTATAGAAAAAAATCAGACCTCATTTTTCTATAGAAAAAATAACACCTTAGTTTCTAAAGAAAAATTTTCTATAGAAAAAATCGTTACTGAGGTATTTTTTTTATATAGAAAAAATCAGACCTCAGTTACTGAGATATTTTTTTCAATAGAAAAAATCAGACCTAATTTTTCTAAAGAAAAAAATTACAGCTTAGTTTCTAAAGAAACATTTTCTACTGAAAAAATTTCCAAAGGATTTTATTTCTATAGAAAAAAATTAGACATCATTTTCTTAGAATCATTTTCTTTAGAAAAATGAGACCTCAGTTCCTGAGGATTTTTTTCCATAGAAGAAAATCAGACCTCAGTTCATGAGGTATCGAAAAAAATCAGACCTCAATTTCTGAGGTATTTTTTCTATAGAAAAACTCAGACCGTAGATCCTTTTCTATGGAAAAAATTAGACCTTAGATCCTGGGGTATTTTAGAAAAAAATCAGATATTAGTGTTGTTTATATACAAAAACACACCTCAGATTCAGATTTTTTTTTATAAATAAAAAAACCTTACCTCAGTTCCTGAGGATTTGAGAAAATGAAACTTTAGATTCTAAGGAATCTTTTCAATAGGAAAACATCAGACCGCCGTTCCTGAGGAATTTCTTATTACAAAAATAACAACTCTCTTCCTGAGGATGATTTTTCTATAGAAAAAATCAGACATCTGTCGCAAAGGGATCTCAGTTCCTGAGAATTTTTTATATAAATAATCTAATCTAAATTTTTATGTTATTATTATTTATTTTTTTATAAAAATCCGAGTTGTCAATAGAAAAAAATTGAGGTCCTTTTTATCTATAGAAAAAATCCGAATTTGTATTTTTTTTATTATAAAAAAGAGAAAAAAAATCAGACCTGAAGTTCGCCTCAGAATTTACCCTATATTAAAATTTCTTTTCTTTAGAAAAATTCTGACTCATTAAATGCGGATTTTGTTTTTCTAGAAAAAAAATCAGATTCTAAGTTGTAATAAAAAATAAACCTTGTAATGATTTCAAAACGCAAGACCAGACGACTGAATCACAATGAGCCAGACAAGTACCATTAACAAGAAAAAAGAAAATATCCCCTTGCAAATGTCATGAATGACTATTAACTAGAATTTCTAAAGTATTAGAAAGTGGAAGAAGAACTACAACAAAATCGAAGTATCCCTTAAATTACGCAGATGTACATTTTGGAAAATATTACAGCATTTTCTATTAGATGTTGTTGCTGTTTTTTTTTCGATTAACCTCTTTCTACCTGAGTTCTGGGCACACTTAAAATGCCTCTATTCAGCTGTGAGAATGGTGTTCGCCCAAATCTCCCTCCAACCGTTTAATCTAGGGTGCCTTCGTTGTTTTTGTGTGTACGTGTGCGTGTATGTCCGTATTGTCCGCTGCAATTTAGGGGTGTTGACAGGATTATAAACATGTTACGGCTGATTACATTGATGTGTAACCAGGTTTTTTTTGGAAAACAGAATTTTGTTTCTAAGGCAAGGTGCTTGTTTTCTATTCTTGTTTTCAAAATCTTAATTGTTTTCTTTTTTCCTCTATAAGAAAAATGGTTAATGTCTTGTGTCATTTTGTCGAACAATTATTACTTGGGAACTTCCGGCATTAAAAACTCCAATTTTTATTGATTTTAAATTATCTTCATTAGAATACACGGACACTGAGGGAAAACATCTAAAATTTGGAGTAGACATGGTGAAAGTGTCATTAAAATTTATTCCGAAAACTGGAAGGTAATTTAGTTTTTAGAAAAAAATTTTTTTGAAAATTTTTGATTTTCACAGAATTAATATTGATGAGTTCTAGTCATAAATACTGACCTTTTCAAGAGATCATAGTTCATGATAAGCAACTGACATTACAGAGGAGTTTTTTGTGATAAACAGGCCTATGTTTCTTAAGGCAAATTATTTCATAAAGAAACAAATCAGAGCTCTTTTCCAAACAATTTTTTTTTCTAAACTAAAAATCGGACAGCAGTTCCTGGGGATATTTTTCTATAAAAAAAATCTAAAAAATCGTTTGGATTCTGAGTTGTGGTATTAAAAAAATGTCTTTGTGTGGGAAAATTTTCTTTTTAATACAAAATCTCATAATCCAGGTTCGGAGCATTTTTCTATAGAAATAAATCAAATCTCCGATTCTGAGTAATTTTTTAGATCGAATTTCTACGAAAAATCGAACAGAAAAATCGAATGGTATGGCTGTGGACATGATTTTTGCAGAATTAATATTGATAGGTTTTAGGCTTAGGAAGGATTCCTAATAGGCTACTGACATAAAATCGACAGGGAGAACTCATTAATTTGTAAATAAAATATTCAATATTTTTGCTTTATCCCATGAAATTTTTAGATATACAAAATGTGCTTCAGAAATAACCTTAAATTCCAAATAACAAAAATTAAATTCCCCAAAAATTCTTAACTGAAAAAGGCATTTTCTTAAACAGCTGGAATAAAAATAAATAAACAACTAGTCACATATCCCCCGAAAAACTTTGAAATTTCCGGCTAAGAGGGAAATTCCAAAGTTAAGAAACAAACTTTCTTCCTGCATGAGAGGGAATTTCCTTTTTTTTATTTTTTAAAGATCCTTTGGAAAATCCTGTTCGTCTTAACAAAAAACAAAAACACATAAAAAATTTTCATTGAAGCTGTTACTTCCGCAGCTCTCCAGAAAACCACCCTACTTTCGCACAGTTAACAAAGTAACGCTTCTGTGGATTTTCTCCTGCTAAACAGCCAGCCTGGAAAATTTACATTGAAAAATGCGTCCAGCAGCATCAACTCTGACAGTTTGATGGTAATAAATTTTACTTAAACAAATAGACAGTCATATACAAAGGGCAATGAACACACATACATATCCATTTATACATACACTACGTATGTGTGTAATAAAGGAAATCAGCAATAGATGCGAATACGTGTATGTGTGCGTGTATGTGAATGTGTGCGGAATCCAAAATGATGTTTGCCGGCAAGGATATTGTATTACCAACCAAGCACAAGTTGGAGTTGGATGGATACGGCTCGGGGTTTCGCTTTCCTTGACTAACAAACTCTTTGGGCATAATCACCTTGTAACACACATACAGGCACACTCACACAATTGTTACACACAAACAGAAAGTATGAAATATTCCCATTTTTTCGATTTAACACAATTTATGGCGGTAATTAATGACGGAGTCCCAACAGGGATTTGCGGAGAACTTAAAAACCCACAAACTAAAAGGAGTCGCGTAGAATTTTTTATGAACTTCAAGAAATAAAAAAATATAGAAGGATTATGAGTGCTTTGTTTCAATAGAAAAATCTTCCGAAAATTAGTAACTGTGGATTCTTTTATACTAAGCAACGAGACCTCAGTTCTTAATTATCAGACTTCATTACTGAGCAATTTTCTTCCCTTAAAAAATAATCCGACTTTAGTTGCCGAGTGATTTTTCTAGCAGTCTCTGACACTCTTTTTTTTAAATAGAAAAAATCAGATGTCAGTTTTATAAAAAAATGGCCCTCAGATCTTAAGAATGTTGTTTTTACTTAAAAAATTACAACTTTTGTTCCTACCGATTTTTTATATAAAAAAGATTCGACCTTAATTTCCAGTCAAATTTTATAGGAAAAACTCAGACCTCAGTTACGACTTTTTTGCAGTAGGCAGAAGATTATGAGGATTTGCTTTCGATAGAAAAATACATTGCTCAATACCTAAGGACCTATTTTCTATAGAAAAAATAGACCTCAGTTTCTGAGGAGTTTTATTCTACAGAAAAACAATCGAAGACCACAGGTTATCAGAGTTCCTAACGATATTTTTTATAGACAAAAGGTCAGATGTTCTTGAAAAGGCTATTTGCGATAGAAAACAATCTAAGTTTCTAATGATTTTCTCCTATAAAAAAAATCAGATGTTCCTGAGATTCTTTCCCTAAGGAGGCTTTTCGACAGTCCACCCGACCACAGTTCCTATCAATTATTTTTTAATAGTAAAAAATAGTAAGAAGGTTCTAAGGATTTTTTTTATAGAAAACCAAATGACCTCAGACCTCGGTAGAATAAGTCGAACCTCAATTTCTGAGAAGTTTATTTTCTATAGAAAACAATCGAAGATCACAGTTCATCAGACCTAAGCTCCTAACGATTTTTTGTTCTATAAAAAAATATTCAGATGCTCCAGAGGAGTTTTTTTTTCATGGAAAATGCAGACCTCTTTATAGAAAGAGTTTTTTCTATAGAATCTAAATTAAACCTCAGTTGCTGAGGATTTTTTTATACAAACACAATCGAGGACCACTGTTTATCAGACCTCAGTTCCTAAAATAGTTTTCGTAAAAAAAAAAATTATTCAGAATTTCCTGAAAAGTTTTTTTCGATAAAAAAAACATAATCGAAGTTCCTATTATTTTTTAGGGAAAAAATTCAAATTTTCAAGAGTTTTTTTTT
>NW_026875909.1:0-18433 GCF_032173495.1 Musca vetustissima | reverse complement strand
GAAAAATGTCAAAGCCATCAGCGCGATATTTCTCCCTCTAATGTGGTAATGGGTTACTGAATAATATCTGAATACGTAAGCACCTGTAAATATTTGACTGTAACTCCCACATCTGAGTAGATACATCACTATATTTGGTATCAATTTAAAGGCCAACCACTCCTCTTGGATATGCTATCAACTCCTGGGGTCTACATCCTCCAGGAGTAAATATGTATGCCATAGAATACAAATTTTTTCATTTTTCACACAAAAGTCAGGGTCCATTTGACCCACTAAATATTGACCGATCTTTATCAAAACATGCATGCTTATTCTCTGACCCGATCCCCTTCTCCATGCAAAAATTCGCGGTGTTTGGGCCATAATTGCGGCCTCTGGAGCGACCAGAAAAACCGACAAAAATTTAGTATTTGGTCCATTTCATCCCCTAAATATTAACCGATCTTTTCCAAAAACAATAGGGGTCTTCATTGGCCAGAACCCATCCTACATGCAAAATTTCGTGAAGATTGGTCCATAACTGTGGCCTGTATCGTGTTTACAAATTATAATGGACAGACGGACGGACGGACGGACGGACGGACACACATGTCTAGATCGACTCAGCTAGTCGAGATATGACGATCGGTATACTTAAAGGTGGGTCTAGGACCAATATTTCGCGGCGTTACAAACATTTGGGGCTGCACAAAGCTATAATACCCTGACAACATAGTTGTGTAGGGTATAATTATGTTTTCCGTCCATTTCATCCCAAAATTGTATCCTGATCATCACCGAAAATTGTAGACGTTGTTCTTGACTATAACTGGAACTTCATGAAAAATTTCAAAGCCATCAGCGCGATATTTCTCCCTCTAATGTGGTAATGGGTTACTAAATAGTATCTGAATACGTAAGCACCTGTAAATATTTGACTGTAACTCCCACATCTGAGTAGATACATCACTATATTTGGTATCAATTTAAAGGCCAACCACTCCTCTTGGATATGCTATCAACTCCTGGGGTCTACATCCTCCAGGAGTAAATATGTATGCCAAAGAATGCAAATTTTTCCATTTTTCACACAAAAGTCAGTGTCCATTTGACCCGCTAAATATTGACCGATCTTTATCAAAACATGCATGCTTATTCTCTGGCCCGATCCCCTTCTCCATGCAAAATTTCGCGGTGTTTGGGCCATAATTGCGGCCTCTGGAGCGACCAGAAAAACCGACAAAAATTTAGTATTTGGTCCATTTCATCCCCTAAATATTAACCGATCTTTTCCAAAAACAATAGGGGTCTTCATTGGCCAGAACCCATCCTACATGCAAAATTTCGTGAAGATTGGTCCATAACTGTGGCCTGTATCGTGTTTACAAATTATAATGGACAGACGGACGGACGGACGGACGGACGGACACACATGTCTAGATCGACTCAGCTAGTCGAGATATGACGATCGGTATACTTAAAGGTGGGTCTAGGACCAATATTTCGCGGCGTTACAAACATTTGGGGCTGCACAAAGCTATAATACCCTGACAACATAGTTGTGTAGGGTATAAAAATTAAGTTTTAGGTCCAATTCATTCCAAAATTATTATCTGATCATCACCGAAAATTATACGCGTTGTCCTTGACCATAACTGGAACCTCATGAAACATTTCAAAGCGATCAGTGCTATAGTTCCGCTCTCTAGAGTGATAATGGGTTACTAAATAATATAGGAATACGGAGATACCTGTGAATAGTTAGGTGTAACTCCCACATCCGAGCACATACAACAATATAATTGGTATTAATTTAAAGGTCAAGCACTGCTCTTGGATATAATATCAACTTCTCGGGTCTATGTCCTTTAGGGGTAAATATATACGCTATAGAATACAAATTTTGTCATTTTTCACACAAAAGTCAAGGTCCATTTGACCCGCTAAATATTGACCGATCTTTCTCAAAACAGGCATGCTTATTCTTTGGCCCGATCCCCTTCTCCCTGCAAAATTTCACGATGTTCGGGCCATTATTGCGGCCTCTGGAGCGATCCGAAAAACCGACAAAAATTAAGTATTTGGTCCATTTCATCCCCTAAATATTAGCCGATCTTTCCCAAAAACAATAGGGGTCTTCATTGGCCAGAACCCATCCTACATGCAAAATTTCGTGAAGATTGGTCCATAACTGTGGCCTGTATCGTGTTTACAAATTATAATGGACAGACGGACGGACGGACGGACGGACGGACGGACGGACACACATGTCTAGATCGACTCAGCTAGTCGAGATATGACGATCGGTATACTTAAAGGTGGGTCTAGGACCAATATTTCGCGGCGTTACAAACTTTTGGGGCTGCACAAAGCTATAATACCCTGACAACATAGTTGTGTAGGGTATAATAAAGTTAATGGTCCATTTCTTCTTCTAAATAATAACGGATCGTTACAAAAAAAGACCTTCACTGGCCAGAACCCGTCCTACATGCAAAATGTCGTGACACTTGGTCCATAACTGTGGCCCGTATCGTGTTTACAAATTATAAAGGACAGACGGACGGACACACAAGTCCAGATCCACTAGTCGGTATACTTAAAGGTGGGTCCAGGACCTATATTTTACGGCGTTACAATCTTTAGGACTACACAAAGCTAAAATACCCTGACAACATAATTGTGCTGGGTATAACAAGTCTTTAGGTTCGGCTGCGCTGATTTTTAATACTACACTAAATTTAAACCAGTGAGCGGAGCAGTATAGTCGGACGGGGCCGACCATGCGATACCCTACACAACTACCACGAACTCTAACTTTCTGAGGATGTTTATTCCGAGTCTGAGTAATATTTCGTGATATTTGCCCCCTCTTGTCCGATTAGAGGTTAACAACACCTCTTCCTTACTTTTTTCGAATATTCAGTACCGTCCTTCTAATTACTTGTCCAGATTACCTTCACGGTGGGTTGTGTTGTGATTTTCGGATTATACTCTACTCGAAAACACACAAAAAATTATGTTTTCGGTCCATTTCATCCCAAAATGGTAATCTGATCATCACCGAAAATTGTAGGCGTTGTTCTTGACCATAACTGGAACTTCATGAAAAATTTCAAAACCATCAGCGCGATATTTCTCCCTCTAATGTGGTAATGGGTTACTAAATAATATCTGAATACGTAAGCACCTGTAAATATTTGACTGTAACTCCCACATCTGAGTAGATACATCACTATATTTGGTATCAATTTAAAGGCCAACCACTCCTCTTGGATATGCTATCAACTCCTGGGGTCTACATCCTCCAGGAGTAAATATATATGCCATAGAATACAAATTTTGTCATTTTTCACACAAAAGTCAGGGTCCATTTGACCCGCTAAATATTGACCGATCTTTATCAAAACATGCATGCTTATTCTCTGGCCCGATCCCCTTCTCCATGCAAAAATTCGCGGTGTTTGGGCCATAATTGCGGCCTCTGGAGCGACCAGAAAAACCGACAAAAATTTAGTATTTGGTCCATTTCATCCCCTAAATATTAACTGATCTTTTCCAAAAACAATAGGGGTCTTCATTGGCCAGAACCCATCCTACATGCAAAATTTCGTGAAGATTGGTCCATAACTGTGGCCTGTATCGTGTTTACAAATTATAATGGACAGACGGACGGACGGACGGACGGACGGACACACATGTCCAGATCGACTCAGCTAGTCGAGATATGACGATCGGTATACTTAAAGGTGGGTCTAGGACCAATATTTCGCGGCGTTACAAACATTTGGGGCTGCACAAAGCTATAATACCCTGACAACAGAGTTGTGTAGGGTATAAATATCTAACCGGTATTTATGAGATAATTACTCTGCATATGTATTTTTTCTTCAGATAAAACGAAATACTAATAACTACAGGCTCTCAGGCTGAAAAAATAGGAATATACTAAAAACAAGTAAAAAAGTGTCAGACGGTTTTGCCGACAGATATATACCCTCAGCCTATGGTATGCGGAAGTCTTCGGACTTCCACACAGGTTTCATTATCTGCTTTATATAAGATATGGTTTTATCAAAGAGGCTTCAGATTTAATATTGATAAAATCGTTAATTCAATTTGCTTCATTTTAACAAAATTTAAAAGTTTATGAAATACTGACCCTTTCTGGGGGAGAACATGATCTAGACTTTTTAAAGATAATAGATTGTACAAAGTCTGGTCCCATCTTTGGACTTGATCTGGGCTTGGCAAATGGGACTTTGGGACTACATTTTTACCATTTTGTGGGGGGAGGTACCAATAGCAGTGGATCGATATTCCCCATCTTCGACTGAACTTCTTTTAGTTTTTTTGAATCTTTGTTCTTTTTATACCCTACACAACTATGTTGTCAGGGTATTATAGCTATGTGCAGCCCCAGAAGTTTGTAACGCCGCGAAATATTTGTCCTAGACCCACCTTTAAATATACCGATCGTCATATCTCGACTAGCTGAGTCGATCTAGACATATGTGTCTGTCCGTCTGTCCATTATAATTTGTAAACACGATACAGGCCACATGTATGGACCAATCTTCACGAAATTTTGCATGTAGGATCGGTTCTGGTCAATGAAGACCACTATTGTTTTTGGTAAAGATCAGTTAATATTTAGGGGATGAAATGGACCAAATACTAAATTTTTGTCGGTTTTTCTGGTCGCTCCAGATGCCGCAAATATGGCCCGAACATCGCGAAATTTTACGTGGAGTAGGGGATCGGGCCAAATAATATGCATGCCTCTTTTGATAAAGATCGGTCAATATTTAGCGGGTCAAATGGACCCTGACTTTAGTGTGAACCAGTGAGCGGAGCAGTATAGTCGGACGGGGCCGACCATGCGATACCCTACACAACTACCACGAACTCTAACTTTCTGAGGATGTTTATTCCGAGTCTGAGTCATATTTCGTGATATTTGCCCCCTCTTGTCCGATTAGAGGTTAACAACACCTCTTCCTTACTATTTTCGAATATTCAGTACAGTCCTTCTAATTACTTGTCCAGATTACCTTCACGGTGGGTTGTGTTGTGATTTTTGGATTATACTCTACTCGAAAACACACAAAAAATTATATTCTCCGTCCATTTCATCCCAAAATTTTAATCTGATCATCACCGAAAATTATAGGCGTTGTCCTTGACTATAACTGGAACCTTATGCAACATTTCAAAGCGATCAGCGCTATAGTTCCGCACTCTAGAGTGATAATGTGTTACTAAATAATATACGGATACGGAGATACCTGTAAATATTTAGGTGTAACTCCCACATCCGAGCACATACAACAATATAATTGGTATTAATTTAAAGGTCAACCACTCCTCTTGGATATAATATCAACTTCTCGGGTCTATGTCATTCAGGGGTAAATATATACGCTATAGAATACAAATTTTGTCATTTTTCACACAAAAGTCAGGGTCCATTTGACCCGCTAAATATTGACCAATCTTTATCAAAACAGGCATGCTTATTCTTTGGCCCAATCCCCTTCTCCATGCAAAATTTCACGATGTTCGGGCCATTATTGCGGCCTCTGGAGCGACCAGAAAAACCGATAAGAATTTAGTATTTGGTCCATTTCATCCCCTAAATATTAACCGATCTTTCCCAAAAACTATAGGGGTCTTCATTGGCCAGAACCCATCCTACATGCAAAATTTCGTGAAGATTGGTCCATAACTGTGGCCTGTATCGTGTTTACAAATTATAATGGACAGACGGACGGACGGACGGACGGACGGACGGACACACATGTCTAGATCGACTCAGCTAGTCGAGATATGACGATCGGTATACATAAAGGTGGGTCTAGGACAAATATTTCGCGGCGTTACAAACTCTTGGGGCTGCACAAAGCTATTACACCCTGACAACATAGTTGTGTAGGGTATAATTACAAAATTTGTATTCTATGGCGAATATATTTACTCCCGAAGGACATAGACTCGGAAAGTTTATAGTATATCCAAGAGGAGTAGTTGCCCTTTAAATTGATACCAACTATATTGTCGTATGTACTCGGATTTGGAAGTTAAACGTAAATATTTACAGGTACTTACGTAATCAGAAATTTTTTAGTAACCCATTACCACACCAGAGGGCGGAAATATACCGCTGATCGAATTGATATTTTCCATGAGGTTCCAGTTATGGTCAAGGGCAACGCCAATATTTATCAACGATGATCACATAATAATTTTGGGATGAATTGGAGCGAAAACTTAAGTTTTTGTGTTTTTTTCGAGCCGATCTATAGGCCACAATCGAAAGCTGAACATCACAACACAACCTTGGTGAAGGGAATCTGGACAAGAGGGTGCAAATATCGCGAAATATTACCCAAGCTCAGAATATAGAACCACAGAAAGTTAGATTTTCGTGTAAGTTGTGTAGGGTATGTAATGGTCGGGCCCGTCCGACTATACTGCTCCGCTCACGGTTTTTTTATTTTTTGAGTCGATCTGTAGGCCACAATTGAAAGCCGTACATCACAACACGACCACGGTGAAGGGAATCTGGTCAAATAATTAGAAGAGCTGTACTGGATATTAGTAATATTGGCTGACCTCTAGTCGGCCAAAAGGTTGCAAATATTGCGAAATATTGCCCCAGCTCAGAATAAAGAACCACACAAAGTTACATTTCCGTGGATGTTGTGTAGGGTATCATATGGTCGGCCCCGTCCGACTATACTGCTCCGCTCACTGGTTTTCAATATTAAGTATGTCGTGTGTATATCGAACTATTTGATAATCACAAACAAATTATCCTCTTTATAGCAGAACACCAAACCCCAAGTTAAATTTCGTCAAAATACGACATACATGGCAAATTAATAAAACATGACTGTATGGAGAGCAAACAAAATGTCCTGTAAGATTTTTTGTTGGTATATGTTATGAAAAGTTATTTAAGGCCTAAGTAATGTTTTTACTTGACTCTAGTATTTAAATTCCCTTCTGTCAGCTGTCCTTAAATACTGACATGTTTACATTGAGTTGGTCTCCAATCATAAAACTGTTTCTTCATTTTGTCTGTCGAACAATCATTTTAACTGTTTCCCACTAGATCTATATTCTACAAATACAAACCTTTAAATATATTGCAAATACGTACACATTTGTATGTCTATTAATATTATTCACATATGTTTGAATATTATTATACCCTACACAACTATGTTGTCAGGGTATTATAGCTTTGTGCAGCCCCAAAAGTTTGTAACGCCGCGAAATATTGGTCCTAGACCCACCTTTATGTATACCGATCGTCATATCTCGACTAGCTGAGTCGATCTAGACATGTGTGTCCGTCCGTCCGTCCGTCCGTCCGTCCGTCTGTCCATTATAATTTGTAAACACGATACAGGCCACAGTTATGGACCAATCTTCACGAAATTTTGCATGTAGGATGGGTTCTGGCCAATGAAGACCCCTATTGTTTTTGGGAAAGATCGGTTAATATTTAGGGGATGAAATGGACCAAATACTAAATTCTTATCGGTTTTTCTGGTCGCTCCAGAGGCCGCAATAATGGCCCGAACATCGTGAAATTTTGCATGGAGAAGGGGATTGGGCCAAAGAATAAGCATGCCTGTTTTGATAAAGATTGGTCAATATTTAGCGGGTCAAATGGACCCTGACTTTTGTGTGAAAAATGACAAAATTTGTATTCTATAGCGTATATATTTACCCCTGAATGACATAGACCCGAGAAGTTGATATTATATCCAAGAGGAGTGGTTGACCTTTAAATTAATACCAATTATATTGTTGTATGTGCTCGGATGTGGGAGTTACACCTAAATATTTACAGGTATCTCCGTATCCGTATATTATTTAGTAACACATTATCACTCTAGAGTGCGGAACTATAGCGCTGATCGCTTTGAAATGTTGCATAAGGTTCCAGTTATAGTCAAGGACAACGCCTATAATTTTCGGTGATGATCAGATTAAAATTTTGGGATGAAATGGACGGAGAATATAATTATACCCTACACAACTATGTTGTCAGGGTATTATAGCTTTGTGCAGCCCCAAATGTTTGTAACGCCGCGAAATATTGGTCCTAGACCCACCTTTAAGTATACCGATCGTCATATCTCGACTAGCTGAATCGATCTAGACATGTGTGTCCGTCCGTCCGTCCGTCTGTCCATTATAATTTGTAAACACGATACAGGCCACAGTTATGTACCAATCTTCACGAAATTTTGCATGTAGGATGGGTTCTGGCCAATGAAGACCCCTATTGTTTTTGGGAAAGATCGGTTAATATTTAAAGGATGAAATGGACCAAATACTGAATTTTTGTCGGTTTTTCTGGTCGCTCCTGAGGCCGCAATTATGGCCCAAACACCGCGAATTTTTGCATGGAGAAGGGGATCGGGCCAGAGAATAAGCATGCCTGTTTTGATAAAGATCGGTCAATATTTAGCGGGTCAAATGGGCCCTGACTTTTGTGTGAAAAATTACAAAATTTTTATTCTGAGGCGTATATACTTTCTCCTGAAGGACATATACTCGAGATGTTGATAGTATGTCCAAGATGAGTTGTTGACCTTCAAATTGATACCAATTATATGGCTGTATGTAACCCGATGCGGGAGTTATACGTAATTAAGTAAAGGTGACTATGTGCATATTTTTACTATTACTCCATTAGAGGACGGAAATGTCGCACTGATAGCTTTGAAATTGTACATGAACTTCCGATTATGGTCAAGGACGACGCCTATAGTTTTCGGTGAAGTTGAGATTTCATTCAGGGGGTGCAATGAACCAAAAACTTTAATTTTGTCAGATTTTCTAGTCGCTCTAGAGTCAATTATTATATGCAGAACATCACATATTTTACAAGGTGAAGGGGATCTGATCAAATACTTACAGCGGCTGTTTAGATGTTGATCGGTCGATTTTCCGAGAGTCAAATCAACCAAAACCTAAAGTGACCAATTTTTTATTTTATGGTGTAAAAATTCACTTCAATAAAAAATATTTTGGAAAATATGCAAATATGGAGTTGTTGATCTAAAATCGGTAAAAAGGGTGCAAATATCACGAAATATTGCTTAGGCTCAGAATATAGAACCGCCGAAAGTGTGCTTTTCGTGGTAGTTGTGTAGGGTATCATATGGTCGGCCCCGTCCGACTATACTGCTCCGCTCACTGGTTTTATATGTTTCCATACTCCATACAATATGTAAATTATTTATGTCGAGACATTACAACAATGGCAAAGGAAACCAGTGAGCGGAGCAGTATAGTCGGACGGGGCCGACCATACGATACCCTACACAACTACCACGAACTCTAACTTTCTGAGGATGTTTATTCCTCGTGATATTTGCCCCCTTATTAGAGGTTAACAACACCTCTTCCTTACTATTTTCGAATATTCAGTACAGTCCTTCTAATTACTTGTCCAGATTACCTTCACGGTGGGTTGTGTTGTGATTTTTGGATTATACTCTACTCGAAAACACACAAAAAACCAGTGAGCGGAGCAGTATAGTCGGACGGGGCCGACCATGCGATACCCTACACAACTACCACGAACTCTAACTTTCTGAGGATGTTTATTCCGAGTCTGAGTAATATTTCGTGATATTTGCCCCCTCTTGTCCGATTAGAGGTTAACAACACCTCTTCCTTACTTTTTTCGAATATTCAGTACAGTCCTTCTAATTACTTGTCCTGATTACCTTCACGGTGTGTTGTGTTGTGATTTTCGGATTATACTCTACTCGAAAACACACAAAAAATTATGTTTTCGGTCCATTTCATCCCAAAATTTGAATCTGATCATCACCGAAAATTGTAGGCGTTGTTCTTGACCATAACTGGAACTTCATGAAAAATGTCAAAGCCATCAGCGCGATATTTCTCCCTCTAATGTGGTAATGGGTTACTGAATAATATCTGAATACGTAAGCACCTGTAAATATTTGACTGTAACTCCCACATCTGAGTAGATACATCACTATATTTGGTATCAATTTAAAGGCCAACCACTCCTCTTGGATATGCTATCAACTCCTGGGGTCTACATCCTCCAGGAGTAAATATGTATGCCATAGAATACAAATTTTGTCATTTTTCACACAAAAGTCAGGGTCCATTTGACCCGCTAAATATTGACCGATCTTTATCAAAACATGCATGCTTATTCTCTGACCCGATCCCCTTCTCCATGCAAAAATTCGCGGTGTTTGGGCCATAATTGCGGCCTCTGGAGCGACCAGAAAAACCGAAAAAAATTTAGTATTTGGTCCATTACATCCCCTAAATATTAACCGATCTTTTCCAAAAACAATAGGGGTCTTCATTGGCCAGAACCCATCCTACATGCAAAATTTCGTGAAGATTGGTCCATAACTGTGGCCTGTATCGTGTTTACAAATTATAATGGACAGACGGACGGACGGACGGACGGACGGACACACATGTCTAGATCGACTCAGCTAGTCGAGATATGACGATCGGTATACTTAAAGGTGGGTCTAGGACCAATATTTCGCGGCGTTACAAACATTTTGGGCTGCACAAAGCTATAATACCCTGACAACATAGTTGTGTAGGGTATAATTATATTCTCCGTCCATTTCATCCCAAAATTTTAATCTGATCATCACCGAAAATTATAGGCGTTGTTCTTGACCATAACTGGAACCTCATGAACAATTTCAAAGCCATCAGCGCGATATTTCTCCCTCTAATGTGGTAATGGGTTACTAAATAATATCTGAATACGTAAACACCTGTAAATATTTGACTGTAACTCCCACATCTGAGTAGATACATCACTATATTTGTTATCAATTTAAAGGCCAAACACTCCTCTTGGATATGCTATCAACTCCTCGGGTCTACATCCTCCAGGAGTAAATATATATGCCATAGAATACAAATTTTGTCATTTTTCACACAAAAGTCAGGGTCCATTTGACCCGCTAAATATTGACCGATCTTTATCAAAACATGCATGTTTATTCTCTGGCCCGATCCCCTTCTCCATGCAAAAATTCGCGGTGTTTGGGCCATAATTGCGGCCTCTGGAGCGACCAGAAAAACCGACAAAAATTTAGTATTTGGTCCATTTCATCCCCTAAATATTAACCGATCTTTTCCAAAAACAATAGGGGCCTTCATTGGCCAGAACCCATCCTACATGCAAAATTTCGTGAAGATTGGTCCATAACTGTGGCCTGTATCGTGTTTACAAATTATAATGGACAGACGGACGGACGGACACACATGTCTAGATCGACTCAGCTAGTCGAGATATGACGATCGGTATACTTAAAGGTGGGTCTAGGACCAATATTTCGCGGCGTTACAAACATTTGGGGCTGCACAAAGCTATAATACCCTGACAACATAGTTGTGTAGGGTATAAAAAGGATATTTACGACAGAATAGAAATAACAACTACAGCAGAAACGACGACGACCCGTAAAATATGTGCATATGGTATGATTCTTTAAATCATTATTTTTTTGTGTTTATACCCTACACAACTATGTTGTCAGGGTATTATGGCTTTGTGCAGCCCCAAAAGTTTGTAACGCCGCGAAATATTGGTCCTAGACCCACCTTTATGTATACCGATCGTCATATCTCGACTAGCTGAGTCGATCTAGACATGTGTGTCCGTCCGTCCGTCCGTCCGTCCGTCTGTCCATTATAATTTGTAAACACGATACAGGCCACAGTTATGGACCAATCTTCACGAAATTTTGCATGTAGGATGGGTTCTGGCCAATGAAGACCCCTATTGTTTTTGGGAAAGATCGGTTAATATTTAGGGGATGAAATGGACCAAATACTAAATTCTTATCGGTTTTTCTGGTCGCTCCAGAGGCCGCAATAATGGCCCGAACATCGTGAAATTTTGCATGGAGAAGGGGATTGGGCCAAAGAATAAGCATGCCTGTTTTGATAAAGATTGGTCAATATTTAGCGGGTCAAATGGACCCTGACTTTTGTGTGAAAAATGACAAAATTTGTATTCTATAGCGTATATATTTACCCCTGAATGACATAGACCCGAGAAGTTGATATTATATCCAAGAGGAGTGGTTGACCTTTAAATTAATACCAATTATATTGTTGTATGTGCTCGGATGTGGGAGTTACACCTAAATATTTACAGGTATCTCCGTATCCGTATATTATTTAGTAACACATTATCACTCTAGAGTGCGGAACTATAGCGCTGATCGCTTTGAAATGTTGCATAAGGTTCCAGTTATAGTCAAGGACAACGCCTATAATTTTCGGTGATGATCAGATTAAAATTTTGGGATGAAATGGACGGAGAATATAATTTTTTGTGTGTTTTCGAGTAGAGTATAATCCAAAAATCACAACACAACCCACCGTGAAGGTAATCTGGACAAGTAATTAGAAGGACTGTACTGAATATTCGAAAATAGTAAGGAAGAGGTGTTGTTAACCTCTAATCGGACAAGAGGGGGCAAATATCACGAAATATGACTCAGACTCGGAATAAACATCCTCAGAAAGTTAGAGTTCGTGGTAGTTGTGTAGGGTATCGCATGGTCGGCCCCGTCCGACTATACTGCTCCGCTCACTGGTTTTGGAATGAATTGGACCTAAAACTTAATTTTTTGTGTTATTTTCGAGTCGATCTATAGACCACAAATGAAAGCCGAACATCACAACACAACCCACGGTGAAGGGCATCTGGACAATAGCTGTACTGAATACGCGTAATATTCGGAAAATATGTCAGTGTGAGGAAGACGAGCTGTTTATCTCCAATCGGGCAAGAGGGTGCAAAAATCACGAAATATTGCCCAGGCTCAGAATAAACATCCGCAGAAAATTTGAGTTCCGTGGTAGTTGTGTAGGGTATCGTATGGTCGGCCCCGTCCGACTATACTGCTCCGCTCACTGGTTTTTTATATGACTTTGTCCATAAAAAGTTCTAGTTATTATACCCTACACAACTATGTTGTCAGGGTATTATAGCTTTGTGCAGCCCCAAATGTTTGTAACGCCGCGAAATATTGGTCGTAGACCCACCTTTAAGTATACCGATCGTCATATCTCGACTAGCTGAGTCGATCTAGACATGTGTGTCCGTCCGTCCGTCCGTCTGTCCATTATAATTTGTAAACACGATACAGGCCACAGTTATGGAGCAATATTCACGAAATTTTGCATGTAGGATGGGTTCTGGCCAATGAAGACCCCTATTGTTTTTGGGAAAGATCTGTTAATATTTAGGGGATGAAATGGACCAAATACTAAATTTTTGTCGGTTTTTCTGGTGGCTCCAGAGGCCGCAATATTGGCTCGAACATCTTGAAATTTTGCATGGAGTAGTGGATCGGGCCAAAGAATAAGCATGCCTGTTTTCATAAAGATCGGTCAATATTTAGCGGGTCAAATGGACCCTGACTTTTGTGTGAAAAATTACAAAATTTTTATTCTATAGCGTATATATTTGTCCCTGATGGACATAGACCCGAGAAGTTGATTTTATATCCAAGAGGAGTGGTTGACCTTTAAATTAATACTAATTATATTGTTGTATGTGCTCGGATGTGGGATTTACACCCAAATATTTACAGGTATCTCCGTATACGTATATTATTTAGTAACCCATTACCATACTGGAGGGCGGAAATACAGCGCTGATCGCTGTGAAATGTTCCATGAGGTTCCAGTTATGGTCAAGGACAACGCCTATAATTTTCGGTGATGATCAGATAATAATTTTGGAATGAAGTGGACCAAAAACTTAATTTTTTGCGTTTTTTTCGTGTCGATCTTTAGGCCACATTGAAAGACGAACATCAATATATTATTTATTAACCATTACCACACTAGAGGGCGGAAATATAGCGCTGATCGCTTTGAAATGTTCCATGAGGTTCCAGTTATGGTCAAGGACAACGCCTATAATTTTCGGTGATGATCAGATAATAATTTTGGAATGAAGTGGACCGAAAACTTAATTTTTTGTGTTATTTTCGAGTCAATCTATAGACCTCAAATGAAAGCCGAAGGAATCTGGACAATAGCTGTACTTAATACTCGAAGTATTCGGAAAATATGTCACTGTGAGGTGCTGTTTATTGCCCAGGCTCGGAATAAACATCCGCAAAAAATTTGAGTTCCGTGGTAGTTGTGTAGGGTATCGTATGGTCGGCCCCGTCCGACTATACTGCTCCGCTCACTGGTTTTTAAATAATAATTTTAAAAGTGTCAGGTAAAATAATTAATAAAAATTAACATAGCTTATAGTTAATAATGATATCAGCATTTTTAAACTTTCATTATACATATAAGGTGCAACAGCTCGAAATATACACCTATGTCGATTTTCTATAAAATGCTAAAAAAAAATATGTTAGGAGCTACATCACTTTTTTGATGCTAAATGAAATTGAAAATTGGTAAATCTAACACTAAATGTGCTAAATTGGCAGCACTGCTCATCATACAATTTTTATGGTGATAACGCCTTTATGTACTCATGCCAGTATAGAGGATATAACATTTTTGACCCCTTTTTGATTTGTTGTTTTCTTCTTATTCCATTTAAAACTTCTTTCGACCAATATTTTCTTAAAAAAACATAAACCTTATGAAAATGTTTGTAAGCCCAAACTAAAATCGCATACCCTCAGATACTTTTATGTATTATTACACACTTATTGTTTATGTCATTGCTGTTTTTGTTGTGTTATACAATCTATGAGATGGTCTGAATGTGCGGACAATTGTATTTGTGTGTGACTGCTGGGGTATGCGTGTGGTTTGTTTTATGACCTTCGACAGCTGTCGTTGGAATAAAAAATGCGAATTTGTAATAAATATTCAGATGATGATTGTTGTTGTTTGTTTTTAATACAACATATTTATTTTTGCTTATTTTGTATTATTCGGTTACTGCGGTCAGGTTGGAATTGTTGGTGGGAGGGTAATGTATAGTTTTACACAACTATGTTGGGAGGATAATATTGAAGATATATTTAACTTTATAAAGGGGTATAAGTATGCTAAGGGGATGTAAGGGGCTATGACAAAACATGAATCTATTTCCACATATTTCTTGATCCAATTGCCCCAACTAAACGAACAATAATCGTCTCACCTATTATTGTACACCTTAAACAACATATGGTACTCGCTCTCATTTTCTGTGACTATTTAACAATTCTATTTTTGCGACAATTGTGTTTACATAAAGTGTAAACGCAATTCTAATAAAAACCAGTGAGCGGAGCAGTATAGTCGGACGGGGCCGACCATGCGATACCCTACACAACTACCACGAACTCTAACTTTCTGAGGATGTTTATTCCGAGTCTGAGTCATATTTCGTGATATTTGCCCCCTCTTGTCCGATTAGAGGTTAACAACACCTCTTCCTTACTTTTTTCGAATATTCAGTACAGTCCTTCTAATTACTTGTCCAGATTACCTTCACGGTGGGTTGTGTTGTGATTTTCGGATTATACTCTACTCGAAAACACACAAAAAATTATGTTTTCGGTCCATTTCATCCCAAAATTTTAATCTGATCATCACCGAAAATTGTAGGCGTTGTTCTTGACCATAACTGGAACTTCATGAAAAATGTCAAAGCCATCAGCGCGATATTTCTCCCTCTAATGTGGTAATGGGTTACTGAATAATATCTGAATACGTAAGCACCTGTAAATATTTGACTGTAACTCCCACATCTGAGTAGATACATCACTATATTTGGTATCAATTTAAAGGCCAACCACTCCTCTTGGATATGCTATCAACTCCTGGGGTCTACATCCTCCAGGAGTAAATATGTATGCCATAGAATACAAATTTTGTCATTTTTCACACAAAAGTCAGGGTCCATTTGACCCGCTAAATATTGACCGATCTTTATCAAAACATGCATGCTTATTCTCTGACCCGATCCCCTTCTCCATGCAAAAATTCGCGGTGTTTGGGCCATAATTGCGGCCTCTGGAGCGACCAGAAAAACCGACAAAAATTTAGTATTTGGTCCATTTCATCCCCTAAATATTAACCGATCTTTTCCAAAAACAATAGGGGTCTTCATTGGCCAGAACCCATCCTACATGCAAAATTTCGTGAAGATTGGTCCATAACTGTGGCCTGTATCGTGTTTACAAATTATAATGGACAGACGGACGGACGGACGGACGGACACACATGTCTAGATCGACTCAGCTAGTCGAGATATGACGATCGGTATACTTAAAGGTGGGTCTAGGACCAATATTTCGCGGCGTTACAAACATTTGGGGCTGCACAAAGCTATAATACCCTGACAACATAGTTGTGTAGGGTATAATAATATTATTATTTTGCTATCTTCCACCACTCTGCTATAGAAATTCTTTCGCAATGAATTTTTAATGTAAATGTTATTCAATTTGATGTTGACATTAGAGATTGTCTTGTGCTGGGGTCATTTGGTAACCATATGGAATTGAAATAAAAAAATTAATAATTCATTAAATGTTTATAAAACGGTTATGTGTGGCAGTGTGTGTGTATCGAAATTATAAGGATAACACAAGTTTAAATCAATTGGTAGCATTTATGAAGTGATTGAATATGTAATGATTATACGAGTCTAGTATTTTATGTGTGTACTTGGGAAAGGATGTGTAAATATTACATGTAAAAAGTGCACGACTTATATGGTCCTTGAAAAAATATTCTTTAAGAAATCCACGCCTTATATGGTCCTAGAAAAAATATTCTTTAAGAAATCCACGCCTTATATTGTCCTTGAAAAATATTCTTTAAGAAATCCACGCCTTATATGGTCCTTGAAAAATATGGTCCTTGAAAAATATTCTTTTTAGAAATCCACGCCTTATATGGTCCTTGAAAAAATATTTTTTAAAAAATCCACGCCTTATATGGTCCTT
Source organism: Musca vetustissima (assembly GCF_032173495.1). Lineage (NCBI taxonomy): Eukaryota > Metazoa > Arthropoda > Insecta > Diptera > Muscidae > Musca > Musca vetustissima. Next base: position 1,475 of record NW_026875909.1, on the reverse strand, counting down.
GAAAAAATATTTTTTAAAAAATCCACGCCTTATATGGTCCTTGAAAAAATATTCTTTAAAAAATCCACGCCTTATATGGTCCTTGAAAAATATTCTTTAAGAAATCCACGCCTTATATGGTCCTTGAAAAATATTCTTTAAGAAATCCACGCCTTATATGGTGGTTCTAAATCTACAGAGTAGCTTTAGAACCGAAATTATTTGTTGCACAAAGACGAACAACAATAAATATGAATATTAGACAACACAACAAGTATACAGGCGATACTTACGTGTTGCTAATTAGGAACTGATGGTGGTTGGTAAAATAAAACACTTGTTTAATTTAAAGACTCTGGCGGTCTGAATTAATGTTTTATTCCTTTTAAAAACAATTCTTAAGTGTTATTGCGGCAAAGTTATTTAGCTTTCTGCCTCTTCTTCCTTAGCGATTGGTATTCTCTGATGACTTGAAATGATAGTTGAGGTATCGATTATTAGTTTATCGATGGCATAATCGGTGGAACCTCAACATGCCGGGCCCCTTGCACGGGTGCAACAATATAACAATTACCATTCTTGGACCCTTATCATCCATTCTCAATTTCAAACAATCAATCATTCAAACTCTCTGCAAAGATAACTTGAAAGAAGAAAATTCACCATACTCAATATGGCATTAGTAACATTGATTTTAATTTATTTAAATTATTTCTCTTTTATTGTTTCATTATTTTTTTTTTTTTTTTTTAATTTTCGTTTGGTCACCTCTAGTGACAAATGACCACCTCTAGTGGGAATTAAAACCAAATTATATTGAAGGGATCTTTTATGTTAATTTTGATCAGCTTCGTTGCCACCTCAAGTGGACTTCAACTTTAATCAAATTTCATTCTTCGAGGGATCTATGTTATTAAATTTGATCACCTCTTTAGCCACCTCCAGTGGTTACACATTTTTTTTACTATAATCTCAAATACATATCTTCCACCTCAAGTGGAAAGTTTCTTTTTAGTGAAATTAAGAAATATTTTCAAACATTTTCAAATGATTGTCTTTTATCATATTGTTGTCACCTCTAGTGACTTTTGACTTAAAAGCGCACAACAAGCTTTTCCAAGCGGTTGATTTGCCATTACCTGACCACCAGTAAATGTGTCTGCGACACGAGGTTCTTTACAAATACAATTTGCATCAACATTTCATTCTATTCTCACACTATATCCACTCTACACATACTTGCACAATCTTCAAATACATCATTTTAAGATTACAAACATGTTTCCAAGTACCAATTCCGTCGAAAGGACTTGTATTTCACATCTCACATTTGCTCATTCAATTTATTATATTATTGCTGGTGTGGCACTTTAATGTATTCTGATTTTTGTTTGTTTCTGCCTAGAATTCTCTTATATTCTGTTGTAGGACCATAAATGTACCACCCAAATATTGAATTTTGAGCTATCATACTCCCAAAGATATTTGTTTTAGTT
>NW_026875908.1:0-18234 GCF_032173495.1 Musca vetustissima | reverse complement strand
AACGATATGAATAGAATTTATTGTTCTTTTTATACCCTTCACCACACTGTGGTACAGGGTATTATGTCTTTGTGCATATGTTTGTAACAGGCAAAAGGAAACGAGATAGACACATGGTTCCTTTTGAGAATATGCATAGAATCACTTTCTAAGTCGATTTAAGCATGTCCGTCCGTCCGTCCGTCTGTCCGTCTGTCTGTCTGTCCATGTTAAATTGTAAACAAAGTACAGGTCGCATTTATGATCCGAATTGGATGAAATTTGGCATAGGTCACTTATTCGGCCCAAGGACGAACCCTATTGAAATTGGGAAAAATCGGTTCAGATTTAGATATAGCTCCCATATATATATTTAACCGATTTAATGTAAACGGTCCCTATATATCTTTCGATTTGCACGAAATTTGGTACAGCGTAATCATTTAAGTCTAGAATGATGTCTGCCAAGTTTCGTGAAAATCGGTCCAGATTTAGATATAGCTCCCATATATAGTTTCGTCCGATTTCATGTAAATGGTGCCCCAAAGTCCCTATATATATTTCGATTTGCACGAAAATTGGCATAACGTATTAAATTAAGCCTAGAGTGATGTCTGCCAAGTTTCGAGAAAATCGGTTCAGATTTAGATATAGCTCCCATATATAGTTTCGTCCGATTTCATGTAAATGGTGCCCCAAAGTCCCTATATAGCCTTCGATTTGCTCGAAATTTGGCATAGCGAAATGGATTAGGTCTAGATTGATGTGTGTTAAGTTTGCTGAAAATCGGTTCAGATTTAGATATAGCTCCCATATATATTTGCGTCCGATTTAAGGTAAATGGAGTACCAAAGTCCCTATATATCTTTCGATTTGCACGAAATTTGGCATAACGTATTAAATTAAGCCTAGAGTGATGTCTGCCAAGTTTCGAGAAAATCGGTTCAGATTTAGATATAGCTCCCATATATAGTTTCGTCCGATTTCATGTAAATGGTGCGCCAAATTCCCTATATATCTTTCGATTTGCACGAAATTTGGCATAACGTATTAAATTAAGCCTTGAGTGATGTTTGCGAAGTTTCGAGAAAATCGGTTCAGATTTAGATATAGCTCCATATATAGTTTCGTCCGATTTGATGTAAATGGTGCCCCAAAGTCCCTATATATCCTTCGATTTGCTCGAAATTTGGCATAGCGAAATGGATTAGGTCTAGATTTATGTGTGTTAAGTTTGCTGAAAATCGGTTCAGATTTAGATATAGCTCCCATATATATTTTCGTCCGATTTAAGGTAAATGGTGTACCAAAGTCCCTATATATCCTTCGATTTGCACGAAATTTGGCATATCGTACTTAATTATGTCTAGAATAGTGCACGTTAAGTTTCTCGAAAATCGGTTTGGATTTAAATATAGCTCCTATATAAATTTTCGTCCGATTTAATGTAAATAGTGTACCGAAGTCCCTATACATATTTCGATTTGCACAAAATTTGTCATAGTGTACTAAAATGAGTCTGGAGATTTAAGTGAAATGAGATTTATATATAGCTCCTATATATTTTTGCTTCCGATTTTATGTAAATTGTGCACTAAAGACCCAAAGTTTGTCCGATTGCCACACAATTATGTACAATACAGAAGTTAATATAAGATAATCTCTGCCATTCTCATTGAAATCGGTTCAGATTTTGATATAGCTTCTACATATATATTTTCGTCCAATTTTACACAAAATTGACACAAATTTTGCACAACGTACTAAAGTTTTGAAATTTGGAAAGTGTAGAAATCGGTTCAGATTTTGATAGAGCTTCTATATATATTTTCTGCCGAGTTTTGGTAATTTTGTCCCATTGTAAGAAGCAACCGTATATCTGAACAAATGAAAAATTTAGTATAGGTTGCAGAATTCGACGTCTATTAGCATTCATCTGTTGAATATACCCAAAGTGGTGAAGGGTATCATATAGTCGGCCCCGCCCGACTTTTCTACTTTCCTTACTGGTTTCGTATTTGGTTGGTTTCTTAATCTGAGATGAATTGTTGTTTTTGGATTTTTGTTTTTTTTTTTTAAATTTTTTTGGCACATCTTGAGGTATTCTTTTGTAAATGAATACCCTCATTGTTGTCAATATAAATGAATGAATGAATGTATCATATTTTTGTTAGATAATCTTGCTGTGATTCATGTAACCGCTTTGTCAAGGAAACGAAGTGATGTTGACAGAATATTGTCTCAATGATTTATTTAGAAGTTTTGTTTTATAAATTTATTCAAAATGACTTAATTAGCAAAAAATAAAAGAACAATTTTACCAACAAAATTTATCATAGCTTTAGCCGAGGTTCTACTTTATTAATATGTGGAGCTATACTAATGCCAACCGTTTAAAAAAACTTCGCCATTTAGTACGTAATCGAAATTAAGGATTAGCAATATGCCATTGAAAAATAATAACCGCTTTTATATACTCTTCACCCTAAGGTGGCTGCAAAATATTGGTCTCAGAACCACCTTTAAGCATTCCGATCGTCATATCTCGACTAGCTGAGTCGATCTAGACCATAGTTGGGCAGACGTGCACACCAGCGTTGATGAGTTCTCTTTACATTTTTTTTGATGTTAAAACAAAAATGAACATTAATGAAAAATTTTCCGAAATTTTTTTAGTGAATTTATTTTTTGAACTTCTTGGGATCTTGTTTATATTTGAAAAAAATATTAAATTAATTAAATTCCGCATAATAATCATGGTTTTTATTTTCTCTTAAAATTTTTTAAGAGAATTTTTGCCCATCATTGATCTAGACATGTGTGTGCGTCCGTCCGTCTGTCCATTATATTTTGTAAACACAATACGGCCACAGTAATGGACCAATCTTCACGAAATTTTGCATGTAGGATGGGTTCTGGCCAATGAAGACCCCTATTGTTTTTGGTAAAGATCGGTTAATATTTAGGGGATGAAATGGACCAAATACTTAATTTTTGCCTGATTTTGTGGTCGCTCCAGAGGCTGCAATTACGGTCCAAACATCGCGAATTTTTGCATGGAGAAGGGTATCGGCCATAGTACAAGCATGCCTATTTTGATAAAGATCGGTCAATATTTAACGGGTCAAATGGACCCTTACTTTTGTGTGAAAAATTACAAAATTTGTATTCTATGGCGTATATATTTACTCCTCTAGGACATAGATCCGAGATGTTGATAGTATATGCAAGAGGAGTGCTTGACCTTTAAATTGATACCAGTTTTATTGTCGCATGCACTCGGATGTGGGAGTTACACTTAAATATTTACAGGTGCTTACGTATTCAGATATTATTTAGTAAACCATTACCACACTAGAGGGCGGAAATATAGCGCTGATAGCTTAGAAATTGTCCATGAGGATCCAGGTATGGTCAAGGACACCTATAACTTTCGGTGATGATCAGATAATAATATTGGGATGAAGTGGACCTAAAACTTTTATGTTATTTTATGTGTTTTTTTTTCGAGTCGATCTATATGATACAGTTGAAAGCCGAACATCACAATACAATACTTCCACGGTGAAGGAAGTACTGTACTGAATGTTAGTAATAATACATTGACCTCTAGTCGGTCAAGTGAGTGCAAATATCGCAAAATATTGCCCAGAGTCAGAATATAGAACCGCAGAAAGTTAGATATTCTTGGTAGTTGTGTAGGGTATCATATGGTCGGCCGCGTCCGACTATACTGCTCTGCTCACTGGTTAAGATAGAGCTTTGAAATTTTGCCCACACATTGTTAATACTCCTAGGATCTTTGGTATTGAAAATGGGACACATCTGGGACGGTTTTTAAGTACTTAGGTACTTTGAGTTTCAATTGAGTAGCAAATCTCCCTACAAGAAATAATCGATATCGGTGTACTTTTTAAAATAGTACCCACTATAGGCAAGGAATCCATTTTTTTTTTGCAAAAATTCTATTTCAGGTAGAGCCGATAAAAAACGTTATATATTCCATATCTGAAGAGATTGAGCTTTACACCAGTAACATATTATAACATTGTGGGTCACGGTTTACAAATGACATGAGGACAAAATCAACATTTCATATTTTTGTGAATATAATTTATATTTGAAAAATGTAATGTAAGATTGACATGCGTCGAAATATTATCAAGAAATGATGGTCAACTTCCAAATAATTTTTTTCCGGAGTAAACATTTACGCCATAAAATTCAAATTTGGTTATTTTACATACGAAAGTCTTGGTTCAGTTGAATTTCTAGATATTGACCGATGATTTTTAAAACAGCAACTCCTTATCCGTGTAAAATTTGTGACTAGAGCGACTTGGAAACGATACAATGGTCCATTCCCTAAATATCATCTGATCAACATCGAAATTTGTATGTGTCGTCTTTGACCGTAACATTCAACAATAACACAGTGACACATTTTTCAACTTTAAAATCTTGAACCAATCGAGACCCCCAAAATCTTGAAGCTTGTGATAGTGGAAGAAAAACCCTAGCTGGGTTTTGCATTATTAGCTAAGGTTTTTTTAAATTCATTTTTAAAATATTCGACTGGGGCGGATTTTAGCACAATTTTTGAATAATACGTACTTATTATTGAGTCTTTATCTCGTGAACTATTCGAAATATTGCTTTTCTCTCTTAAGCAATATTTTTCCTCTTAATTAGATCTAAAAATTTTCTCTTGAGATAAAACCAATAAAACAACACCATCACACTGAAAATAGCACAACTGCAAAAAATTAAAATTTAGACATACTTTTTTGCTAAAATTAGATGGCAATACTTCAAAATCAACATAACAGGCAATCAGAAATAGGCATTCCTGTTTAACATTTTTACTCGGCAAAATTTCTCGAGTAAAAAGTTTACAAAGAGAACGCCATATTGTTTTGTGTTCTCTTAAATTTGATTCAATGTTTTACCAGTTTTGTGGGTTCAGGAACGGGTTTCGAGTCCAAAGTTGCAAAACTTGTCAAATTAGTAGATTATTTTAGGTTCTGGAACGGAACCAAAGTTAGATGTTATTTCTGAGAACGTTGATTTAGTTTCCAAACAAAATGAGTATTCCTTCGAAGTGGACAGATATTTTGAATCTTCTAACTTGACTAAAGTTTAATTTAGGATATACTTTTGAATTTTGCAAATATTAACATTGGTCCAGTTTCTAGGATTTGGGAGCGCTTTTGTGTAGAAAATCACACTAGCACAAATTATTAATATTGTACCATATATCGGCATTGACTCTAATTTGATATTTTGGATTTTCATTGGGTAACAAATGCTTCGACCATAAAATATAAATATCGGTCTTCTTTTGGTATATCCCCTAAATAAAGATCTAGTCTTTTTATAAGTATTTTGTTGCTGCTGTGTGCAGATTATTTTAAAACATTACGAAATTTCTATAATACGGTATTCCAGGGTCTTTTGTGGGTAAAAATTTATTCTACATAGCCCGATTTTCTGTATAAAAGTCTCAATATATTTTAGTTTTTGTCCACCTAATGGTCCGACATAACCAAACTTGACAAAGTTTTTTTATACTCTTCCTCTTGGGATGCTAGCTGCAATCCATGATTATGAAGATTATCGAAGCGGTAAACATTTTCTAATTTTACGCTTAAAATTTATATGATTAAGTGTGAAAGAAGAATGCGAAAATAAACGGAAAGAAAGCATCACTCCGGTTATAAGGCAAAGTGGCGTGGGAAAAGACATTATGGCGGATTACAAAAATAGAAAGATATCTTTACACTAGGCAAATTCAAAAAGGGGACAAACAAAACAGAAATAGTTCCGTTGAGTTTTATTTAATCCAGTCACTTAGTGCAGTCCTTTTTTCCATATTTATGTAGTTACTTTGAATAAGTTTGCAAATGGGGTTTTAGCGGTTTCTTGTTTTTCATTAAAAAACTTCTGTAGATGATTACAGTAAATTAAATAAGGCTTTCATGAGAAAGAAAATAATCAAATCCCATGTATCTATGTCAAATTTGTTATTTATTGTGTGAACCAAATATGTCAAAATATATCTAAATTTAGTGACAGTGACATAGTGTCACATAATAATTTAACAGTTTATTTTAATAAAAAATTCAATAAAATTACAAATATAGACGGAACAGTTAAATAATTTAACAATTTACCATATTAGGATATCTAACACTCATTCACCATTACGACAGTGTACGAATATTCAATGACTCAGAGTGTGTATGACGAATAATGGTCAACGGTTTATGATGATGTTTTGGGTTTATTAACCCCCCACCTAGTTTTGAAGCGGTAACTTGTCAGAGGCACTTTAATATGATTGGTGTCAAAACAAAATATTTGGTTTTGGTTCTAATTGTAGCTTAAACTATTTCCTATTTTGCCATAAATGTTTGGTTTTTTTTCATTTGTCAATTATCAGCGATAGTACTTCAGAGTTTTATGATCACACAAATTACGGTTATGAGAAAATGATTTAATAATGATTATAAATATTAAATTAATTCTGAACATAATATAAATGAGGATATATAGTTTTTTTACTTACTGATCATTATACCCTAGACAACTATGTTGTCAGGGTATTATAGCTTTGTGCAGCCCCAAGTGTTTGTAACGCCGCGAAATATTGGTCATAGACCCACCTTTAAGTATACCGATCGTCATATCTCGACTAGCTGAGTTGGACGGACACACACATGTGTGTCCGTCCGTCTGTCCATTATAATTTGTAAACACGATAGAGGCCACAGTTATGGACCAATCTTAACGAAATTTTGCATGTAGGATGGGTTCGGGCCAATGAAGACCCCTATTGTTTTTGCTAAAGATCGGTTAATATTTAGGGGACGAAATGGACCAAATACTTAATTTTTGTCTGATTTTCTGGTCGCCCCAGACCCCGCAATGATGGCAAACATTACAATTTTTTACATGGAGAAGGGGATCGGGCCAAAGAATAAGCATGCCTGTTTTGATAAAGATCGGTCAATATTTAGCGGGTCAAATGGCCCCTGACTTTTGTGTAAAAAATTACAACAATTGTGTTCTATGGCGTATATAATTGCTCCAGACGGATATAGACCCGAGAAGTTGATAGTATATCCAAGAGGAGTGGTTGACCTTTACATTGATACCAATTATATAGTCGTATGTGCTCGGATGTGGGAGTTATACTTAAATATTTACAGGTGCTTACGCATTCAGATATTATTTAGTAACCCATTACCACACTAGAGGGCGGAAATTAGTACTGATCGCTTTGAAATTTTCCATGAGGTTCCAGTTATGGTCAAGGACAACGCCTATAATTTTCGGTTTTGATCAGATAACACTTTCGGGATGACGTGGACCGAAAACTTTTTGTTTGTTTGTTTTTTTTTTTTCGAGTCGATCTATAGGCCACGAATATAAACCGAACATCACAATTAGAGTAATTAGAGGGGCGGCTGTACTGAATATTAGTAATATTTGTTGACCGACTAGAGGTCAAATATAGAGAAATATGACCTAAACTTAGAATAAGACTTAGAATAATCACAGAAAGTTAGATTTTCGCGACTATCCTGCTCCGCTCACTGGTTTTTGTTTTTTTAAATATTTGTAGCTTTTAAAAGTGAATATTAAAAGTATATAAACTAATCTTATAAGTATATAAAATATAATTCGTTAGTCGTAATTAATTTAACAATGACCCCAATGCCATACTACAGTCACTTTGGTGGGGAAATGTGCCTAATATCTTCAAAATCCCGAAAATAGTGCATTTCATTTATATCAAAACTTGAACTTCTGGAAAAATGCTTCTCATCCTTCCAGAATCCGGAATGCCACTCTTGAGCCTAAAGTTATCCATATGTGGAAAATCGGGCGGGAATCTAATATTGGGGTTTTGATGTTTACTTTCTGCATGGATGTATTTCAGCTTCTAAACACCCGAAAAGTCATTTAAAAAGCCATTCGGTTGTAAAATGCAACTGAAGCCTTCACAATGCCGAAAATGGGGCGATGCCGCTATAGGGAAGGTTAACCAAAACGATGATCGATATATTCCATTTACAATACCAGACAACCAAGGTGTTGTAGTAATGTGAGTGGAAAAGTCTTAAAATTGACAATCTCTATCGTGCTTTCATTATACAGACATTAAAAAAACTTTTATTCCGATCCCTTGAAATATAAATATAGTTCATAGGGTATCAGATGAATATTTCGAGATCTTGCAAATGGAATGACAATTTTCATACCCTCCACTCATATGTCTGTTGAAATAATTAATGAGATCGCAATATTAAAGATAGGTCTGAGAGATTTAGGCGAGTTTTCCGTACGAGTGTGACTGGTATTAGGCATTTCGGGTTTTTGGAGGAAGAAAAAATTATTTTCAGAAAATTTGCGGTCCATTTATAGATTGCCTAGGATAAGGAAAATATCTAAAAATGGACGGGAAATTTTCTAAAAATAATAATTGTTTCTTCCTCCTAAAACCTGAAATGCCTATAAATGTGTAACAGAAACAAGTAAGAAAGTGTCAGTCGGTTTTGGCGACGGATATATACCCTTAGTCTATGGTTTGCTGAGGTCTACTGAATTACACAAAAATTTACTATCTGTGAAGATGTGCCAGATGCCGTTGCTTTATGAACCCCATCTTCGAATTTAATGTAGGTTTGGTAGGTACCAATATGTGCGGATCGACGGTTCCCATATTTGAACTTTATCTAGGTTTTATAAAGATAATAGGTTGTGCAAAGTTTGGTTGATTCAAATCGGATAGTCCGTTCTCATGATATTATAATATTAACTTTTAGCTAAATATTGACCTCATTGTGGGGGAGGTACCAGACGGAGTGGACCGATATTTCCCATCTTCGAAATAGTTTCAAGCTTAGAAGAAATATTACGATGCGCAAAGTTTGGATGAAGTCGGTTACTCCCTTAGAGAGTCATCGTGCGAACCACTATTTGATGAGGCACATTTTTGCGTAGCAAAGGTCCTGCAGCATTAGGTGGGGCATATCTCTCATAGTGTTATTATTGGTTTAAGGGAACCCCCCCCCCCCCATTCTCGATTTTAATTTTTCAAGATTTTCAATGGGCTGGTAAATGAATACAAATGCTTGTTAAGGTTTGTAACTTAGCACATATATAATAGAAGATTTAAAAGAGAAGAAAAATAATTAAAAAAAAATTTGTTATTGTTTTGTTGTTGTTTTTTGTAATTAAATAAAAGTCTTTATTTTTGATGGCGGGCATGATAACTCCTCACTGGAACATGGGAATCCGAAAGTTCCAACGGTGTTAGAAAGAGTACATGTCTGGCTCTCGTATGAACTAGGATTATTGACTTCGCTCTAAAATCAACAAAATGGTGGACCTTTGAAAAAATATTTTTGGAAAATCGTCAATTGTTTACCAAAAACCAAGTTAAAAAATAAGGAAGATCTTCACCGATTGGCTTTATCCTAGTTCATACGAGAGCTATACACTCCCAGAGAAACGTTGCAAAATTTGGAACCAATTGGATTATTAGTTTTTGAGTTATCGTGCCCGCCATTCGCAAAAAAATGTTTAGAGAAAAACGCGTTTAAAGTTTGAGAAGCCCTTCAGCCGTCACTTGATGCTGACACAATAAATCGGCTATATCTTCAAGAGTTCTTGAGATTTTCACTTGAAATTTTGTAGAGACATTCTTTAATCAGTGTAGATTCGAATTGTATCAACAAAAAGTTTGACCCCGAGAATGGGGGGGTAACCTTAAATGAAGAATTTATGGTGGTGGAAAAAAGCGCTTGTTTTCTGACGACTTCTACAAAACATTCCTGTGCAGTATCGGAAAATTCGTCATCAATAGCCTTTTATATTGAGATACCTTGAAAGGTTGCCGGGGAATATACAAATATATCCTTTGTAGAATATATTTTGAATGTTTTTTTTAAAGATCGGATTGAATTTATATCTCCAGATAACATCATGATGATTTGATTTATACAGAAGACTTCTATAAACTGCCTGTTAGAGTTCATATATTGCTAAATAAAAAATATATAACACCTAAAGTGAATGTAAAATTCAAGTTGCTTCTAACTCCGAACACGTTAGTACACCAAAAATAGATTTAGAGCAAAGATTTACGAAATAAACCCTAAACTCGGGGTAATTTCGGGTAAAAAACTGCAATAGTACTGTCCTGTCTGTCCGCAACAGCGAATAAGACCGAAATATATTAAATATGTTTGTATTATTTTAAGAACCTCACACAGAAATTTCTTCATTATTTATATTTCATAACACCTCTACGCCTATTACATACATACATAAACAACCCTCGTTTCTGTTCTTTGACAACCAAAGAACATTTCCATTCTAATTTTCGACAACTGAAACTGAAGTGGTTTCACTTGTATTGTTGTGTTTCAAGTGGTTCTTTTCGGCTTGCAGAATTTCTTGTGGTGCGGTTAAATCGTTTGAATTTACGCTTCTTTATTTTCGCTCTTTAAACCAACCTATTCTTTGTTTTTTGGTTTTTTTTTTTGGCAACCGAATACCACAAACGAACTAAATATGCTTCTGTTTTATGTGCTAGCCAAGTGTGAAGTTATGTTTGAATTTCCGACAGCGTTAGTCTGGTTTTTATTACTTTTTGCCGGCGACATAAGATCTATGCTTGTTAAAATATGCGTTGGCTGGCTGGCTGACGGACTGACTTGCATTATGACCTTCAAGTCATTTGAATTTCCTCTACAGAAATTATAAGAAATGGCTTGGTTTTTGGTCTATGGCTTGGTGGGCACCTATGTACAAATACGCACACACACACCTGAAGCTGCAAAGCCACCTTTAAAAAATATCCAACATCTTTGTTTTTAAAGCTTGTTTAAGTGAGAACACCTTTTATGAAACAAGAATTAAATTTATGCGGGTGTATTCTTCTATGGGAATGCATAAATCTTTTTAAAGTGAACTCACAAAAACTGTTTTTTTTTATTTTAGAATTCAATTTGGAGCACATTGAAAAGATGAACCCAAAAAAAAAAAAAAAAAATTAATGAACCTTTGATATATGTTTCAGGAAGGTCACACATAGCTTGAGAGATTTTGTGGTAAATTTCATTTTCTCAAGGAAATGCCATTGGCGAAATGTTTTGTATAAAATATTTATAAAAATGTAAATGATGCATTTAGTTTATAGTCCATTGGGAATGTTTAAATTAAAAAGAAAAATATACAGATAAAGTTATCAATTGAACACATTCTATCATTCGAATACTTAAAGAATGATATTTTATTATTTAGTTTAGTGAAAAATTTGTTTAAAAATTAAAATTAGGTGGAATTTTTATTTTTGGCTTTCGTTGGGTTGAAAATCTTTCTAGAAAATACCTTTATGCAGCGTTTAGGCTCGTGTTTCAACCAAATTTGCTATAATTTTAGATTTTGGATTATTACGAATCTAACTACAAAACAAGTAAGCGGAGCAGTATAGTTGGACGGGCCGATCATACCATACTACCACAGAACTCTAACTTTCTGCGGATGTGTTTTCCGAGTCTGGGTAATATTTCGTGATAGTTACCCCCTCTTGCCCGATTAGAGGTCAACAGCACCTCTTCCTTACATTTTGAATACTCAGTACAGCCCTTCTAATTACTTGTCCAGATTTCCTTAACGGTGGGTTGTGTTGTGATGTTCGGACTATATTCGACTCGAAAACACATAAAAAATATGTTTTCGGTCCATTTCATACCAAAATTCTAATCTGATCGTCACCAAAAATTGTAGGCGTTGGCCTTGACCATAACTGGAAGTTCATGGAAAATTTCAAAGCGATCAGCGCTATATTTCCGCACTCTAATGTGTAATGGGTTACAAAATAATATCTGAACACGTAAGCACCTTTAAATATTTGAGTGTAACTTCCACATCTGAGTAAATACATCACCATATTTGGTATCAATTTAAAGGCTCTTGGATATACTATCAACTCCTCGGGTCTATATCCTTCAGGAGTCAGGAGCTTTCAGGAATTTTGTCATTTTTCACACAAAAGTAAGGTCCATTTGAACCACTAAATATAGACCGATATTTATCAAAACAGCTATGCTTATTCTTTGGCCCAACCCCCTTCTCCATGTAAAATTTTGCGATGTTGGGGCCATAATTGCGGCCTCCGACAAAAGTTAAGTATTTGGTCCATTTTATCCCCTAAATATTAACCGATCTTTACCAAAAACAACAGAAACCATCCTACATGCAAAATTTCGTGAAGATTGGTCCATAACAGTGGCCTATATCGGGTTTACAAATTATAATGGACAGACGGACGGACGGACACACATGTCTAGATCGACTCAGCTAGTGGAGATATGACGATCTGTATAATTAAAGGGGGTCTAGGACCAATATTTCGCGGCGTTACAAACTCTTGAGGCTGCACAAAGCTGTAATACCCTGACAATATTGTTGTGTAGGGTATAAAAATTGTCAATATTGACCTGTGTGGCTCAAATTTAATGTTTCAGCTTCTCTTGGGGTGTCAAATCTTCCCACCAAAAATTTATAGCATAGGGCTATGTTTTTGTATACCTTCCATATAAAGAAACCACCCAATTTTCAATATTTTGAAATTTTTGGCTGCATTTTCCCACCGGTGTAGCTTGGTATACAGGGTTATTGAAAGCTTATATGCATATATACAGAATATAGTCAATATAGATCCATGTTTTGACATAGCTCCCATAGAAGAGTAGCTACTCATTGTCAGTATTTTGAATGTTTTATCCGCATTTCCCATTGTAGTGACTGTAATTTGACATTCCGTGATATTGGAGGGCAAAACACATTTTTGCGAAAAACTTGTCTATATAGGACCAAATTTTTATAGTGCTAAAAATTTTTTTAGTATACCGATTTTTTTATCGAAGTTACTATAATTTCTTCTATCGGATTATTGGAGAAAAAGCTTATTTTCAGAAATCATTCAATAAATAGGATAATGTTTAACAAGTGAAAAAGCATTAAGTTCGGCCGGGCCGAACTTTGGATACCCCCCAACATAGATATATTGGCAGATAATTGAAATGAAAATATAGGGAACATACCAAAAGGTGGACCTATACCGACATTTTTACAAACCGATTATGTAAATCATAATTTACACCATTTACAAATTTCAGTTTATGGCTAATGGGGGTGTATACACATTGATACAGTGAAAATGTGCCTCATCGAAATATTGGTTCTAGACCCCATGTTTCTTTGGACCAAATCCGTTTCAGAAAATTTAAATTTAATACAAACTTTGCCTACCTTATAATTTCTTCCAAACTTTGTTTAAGTTCGAAGATGAGGAATATCGGTCCACTCCTTCTGGTACGTCCAACACAGGGGCTAGGCCTTGGCCTAAATGCGCGGAACAAATTGCATAACTACTTCAAGATAAAAATGGGCGTTATATGGGGACTACCCCAAAAAGTGGAGGGGGGGCGAATATTAATAATTTTTGGTGGGTAGATTTGTTACCATATACGACTACAAAATACCAAATTGCAGCAAATTCGGTTGAAAAACGAACTCCAGAACCCCAAAATACCGAAAATTGGGGGGTACCCTTATATGGAGAGATTTGGTACCTATTAAGAACTTAAAATACTAAATTACAGCCAATTCGGCGAAAAAATACTATCAAACTCCCCAAAATACTGAAAAATATTAAAATACCAGAAAAAGTGGACCGATATTTATAATTTTTAGTTGAGATATTTGGTACCCAATAAGAACCCAATGTATATAATTTCAGCTAATTCGGTTGAAAAACGCTCAAAAAAAGACCGAGATTTCGGTCCTATTAAGAACTTAAAATACTAAATTACAGCCAATTCGGCGAAAAAATACGATCTAACTCACCAAAATACTGAAAATTAGGAGTTACCGTTATATGGGGGTTACCAGAAAAGTGGACCGATATTTATAATTTTTAGTGGAGATATTTGGTACCCAATGTATAAAATTTCAGCGAATTCGCTTGAAAAACGCTCAAGAACCCCAAAATACCGAAAATTGCAGGGTACCCTTATATGGGAGCTATGCCAAAACGTGGACCGATAAAGCCTATCTTCGAACTTGACCTGCCTGCAGACAAAAGACGACTCTATGCAAAAGTTTGGCGATCTATCTTAATTCATTTAGACGCTAGAGTGATTACAACAGGCGGACATGGCTATATCGCCATATAATTTTACGCTGATCAAGAATATATATACTTTATAGGGTCGGAAATGATTATTTCGATGAGTTACAAACGGAAAACAAAATGTATATACCCTTCATACTATTGTGGAGGGTATAAAAAACATCATACGAATGCCCCGTTTAATTTTTGGTATTTTGAAGTTCCAGCTGAGTGGCTACAATTCGGAACATTATTTTTTTAGAACATGATGCAATAATAACACAGTCTCCACATAAATGTCCCGACCGAATGAAGGAATTTTGAATGCATTCCACGTGGTGGAGGGCATACAAATTCGGCACGGCAGAACTTAACCCCGTATTTATTTATAGTTGTGGCAATACTTGAAAAAAAATAACGTGTTGTTGAAAAAATATCCCTTGAAAAAAGACCACCTCATTCTTGGTTTGTAAAATTATTCTTAAAAATCCAATATTTTATTGATGGTGTGTTGGTTAAAATATTATTAAAAAAAAATGCCCTTGACACATATTGCACTACAGGTGTAGGGTATCATTAATATTTGTATCTTATGATTGAATACAATTTATCAGTATGAGAAATAAAACGCAAATATGGACCATAATTACGATCCCACAATAAAATGGCATTTAAACAGAATAAAACGCACATACATAAAAAATTATATGAAACGAATTGACGAATATGTATCACCATAACTAATGTCTGTATCTAATTCATTCCAACCATACCAGTTTCGTATTAATCTAACCAAAATTTCAGCCAACAATTGAGAATTATGGCAATACCTATCTATCCATCTATACCTCAATCAACTACAGCCAAGCAACCAAATCAAACCTAACAACCAACCAACACACTAAACCAAAAAAATAAAATAAATAAATATTTATGATGCCAAAAACTTAATATAAATCCACAAAAGATATTCAGTAACACAAAATACCTACATACATAACTAGAAACAGCAAAAAAAACACACACACACATACAGATTTTGTTAAGAAGCCCCCACAGTGAGAGATAAAAAATCTAGACACACACGCACACACACATACGTTAACATTGCCAAACGACAAGGTAAGGTAAGCTTTGACTTTGAGATTTATGTTTATACTGGGGCGCAGAACGCCTTCGAACTCCAACTCAGTCTCAGATATTTAGACAAAAGAAAACAGTAACAACAACAACAATTACTACAACGATGACGACAACAAATGTATTAACAAATCCCATATGAAGTAGAATGAACCTATTTGTTGTTTCTGTTTTGCTTATTTCTTTTTAAGCATTTTTGTTTCGTTTGGAGCAGCAGAGATTAGATCAGCCATAACGAGATGATATAATACTACACCAATACACTCACATAACATAAAGGTAAATCGAAGACAAAGCAAAATTGCCAAACAGACACACGTGAATATCGTATTGAGTTTAAATGAAAGTTATTTATTGAAAACAAAAAATGATATTTGCACAAGAAAAGCTTCGTAATAAATTTGGGGAAATTGGTATTATAGATTTAAGGTATTATAACACAAATTTGGCTTCAATGCATTTATTGGAGCTTAAATCCGTTTTTTCGTTTGTTATATTTATACCCTACACAACTATGTTGTCAGGGTATTATAGCTTTGTGCAGTCCCAAAAGTTTGTAACGCCGCGAAATATTGGTCCTCGACCCACCTTTAAGGTCGTATCTCGACTAGCTGAGTCGATCCATTATAATTTGTAAACACCATACAGGTCACAGTTATGGACCAATCTCCAAGAAATTATGCATGTAGGATGGGTTCTGGCCAATGAAGACCCCTATTGTTTTTGGTAAAGATCGGTTACTATTTGGAGGATGAAATGGACCAAATACTAAATTTTTGTCGGTTTTTCTGGTCGCTCCAGAGGCCGCAATTATGGCCCAAACCTCGCGAATTTTTACATGGAGAAGGGGATCGTACCAAAGAATAAGAATGCCTGTTTTGATAAAGGTCGGTCAATATTTAGCAGGCCAAATGGACCCTGACTTTTGTGTGAAAAATTACAAAATATGTATTCTATGACGTATGTATTAATTCTCGAAGGACATAGACCCGAAAAGTTGACAGTATATCCAAGAGGAGTGGCTTACCTTTAAATTGATACCAATTATATTGTCGTATGTTCTCATATGTGGGAGTTACACTTAAATATTTACAGGTGCTTACGCATTCAGATATTATTTAGTAAACCAGAGAACCTAATTTTTTTGGTATTATTTTGAGACGATCTATAGGCCACAATTGAAAGCCCAACATCGCAACACATCCCACGGTGAAGGGAATATGACCAAGAAATTAGAAGGGTTGTATTGAATATTAGTAATATTGGTTGACCTCTAATAGGTCAAGAGTGTGCAAATATGGCGAAATATTGCCTAAGCACAGAATATAGAACAACAGAAAGTTAGATTTTCGTAGAAGTTGTGTAGGGTATCATATGGTCGGCCCCGTCCGACTATACTGCTCCACTCACTGGTTTAATTTGCACAGTTACGGAAAGATTTAACCTTGTACTAAATGTCCTAATATGATGCACTCAACTTTCGGTCCACTCCTTCCGGTACTTTTTCGCAACCTTATTGGCTGTAATCAGTATTTTGGGTTCTAATTATAAAAACTAATCTTCGAACTAAAAACCCTTAATATTGGTCCCCATTTATAACACAACATTGTAAATTTTGGTAGTTCAGGGTGTTTTATTCTCATTCTCTCTCTATCATCCGCATTATTTCGTTTTTTGGGGGTTTTGGACACATTTTTCAATTGATATGACTGTAATGTGATTTTTGAAATCTTAAAAATTTTAAATATCGAAAATGTGTCCGTACCTTACATGGTAGCTATATCAAACCTACCATGTAAGGTGCGGACACATTTTCGGTATTTTTCCACCGAAATGAAAGTATTTTGGCTTTAAGGGTTTTATATATGTACCTATGTTTTAATTTGGTCTTCATATAGGGGTAGTACCACATCATTATTTTGGAGATTTTACACGCATTTTAGACATTTTTAAACTAATTTTCTACTGAATTTACGGTAATTTGGAAATACGGGATCTTGGCGATCCCGATACGCCATAATGGAATAGCATAGTTCCCATATAAATTTTCCGACCAATTTAATGAATTTTAAATGGCGGAGGTTATAGAAAATTTCGGCCCAACCGAACATAACTGTGTTTCCCAATCGAAGGGGTTGTATATTTGCCTACTGGTTCTACTTCGGTAAACAATATAAATGTGCAGTTGTCTTATTTTAAAGGCAATGACCGAATTACCAATCTATAATTCTGTTGTCAGAACTTATTTTCCCAGATAAGCATTCCAACGATTTTTGGTATTTTGAACATCTCCGACTAATACGTTATACCCTACACAACTATGTTGACAGGGTATTATAGCCTTGTGCAGGCCCAAGGGATTGTAACGGCGCGAAATATTGGTCCTAGACCCACCTTTAAGTATACCGATCGTCATATCTCGACTAGCTGAGTCGATCTAGATATGTGTGTCCGTCCGTGTGTCCATTATAATTTGTAAACACGATACGGGCCACAGTTATGGACCAATATTCACGAAATTTTGCATGTAGGATCTGGCCAATGAACCCCCTATTGTTTTTAGTAAAGATCGTTTAATATTTAGGGGTTGAAATGGACCAAAAACTTTATTTTTGTGTGATTTTCTGGTCGCTCCAGAGGACGCAATTATGGTCCAAATCTCGCGAATTTATACATGGAGAAAGGTATTGGCCAAAGAATAAGCATATGGATAGTATATTCAAGAGGAGTGGTTGATCTTTAAATTTATAGGTGCTTACATATTCATATATTATTTAGTAACCCATTACCACACTAGAGGGCGGGAATAGCGCTGAGCGCTTTGAAATTTTTCATTAGGATCCAGGTATAGTCAAGGATAACGCCTATAATTATCGGTGATGATCAGATAATAATTTTGGGATGAATTGAACAGCAAACACAAT
>NW_026875907.1:0-18184 GCF_032173495.1 Musca vetustissima | reverse complement strand
CACCATATACCTAAAATCGGACGAAAATATATATGGGAGCTATATCTAAATCTGAACCGATTTCCACGAAACTTAGCACACATCATTCTATACCTAATTCATTACGCTGTGCAAATTTCGTGCAAATCGAAAGATATATAGGGACTTTGGTGGACCATTTACATTTAATCGGATGAAAGTATATATGGGAGCTATATCTAAATCTGAACCGATGTTCGCGAAATTCACCACTCATCATTCTAGATTCAATTCAGTACGCTATGCCAAATTTCGTGCAAATCGAATGATATATAGGGGCATTGGTGCACCAAATACATTACATCGGACGAAAATATGTATTGGAGTTATATCTAAATCGGAACCGATTTTCAGGAAACTTGACAGACATTATTCTTGGCTCATTTCAGTATGTAATGCCAAATTTCGTGCAAATTGAAAGATATATAGGGACTTTGGTACTCCATTTACATTAAATCGGACGAAGCTATACATGGGAGCTATATCTAAATTTTGGCCGATTTTTACGAAACTTGGCAAACATTATTCTAGGCTCAATTCAGTACGTAATACCAAATTTCGTGCAAATCGAAAGATATATAGGGATTTTGGTGCACCATTTACCTAAAATCGGACGAAAATATATATGGGAACTATATCTAAATCTCATCCGATTTTCAGAAAACTTAACACACATCATTCCAGACCTAATTCATTACGCTGTGCCAAATTTCGTGCAAATCGAAAGATATTTGGTTCACCATTTACATTAAATCGGGCGAAACTATATATGGGAGCTATATCTAAATCTGAACCGATTTTCACGAAACCTGGCAGACGTCACTCTAGGCTACATTAAGTACATTATGCCAAATTTCGTGTAAATCGAAAGATATATATGGACTTTGGTGGACCATTTACCTAAAATCGGACAAAAATATATATGGGTGTCATATCTAAATCTGAACCGATTTTTCCCAATTTGAATAGGGTTCGTCCTTAGGCCAAATAAGTAAGCTTTACCAAATTTCACACAATTCGGATCGTAAATGCGACCTGTTCACAAAAATATTTGGACGGATAGACGGACAGACAAACGGACGGACAGACAGACGGATATGCGTAAATCGACTCAGAAAGTGATTCTAAGCATATTCTCAAAAGGAACCATGTGTCTATCTCGTTTCCTTTTGCCTGTTACAAACATATGCACAAGGACATAATACCCTGTACCACAGAGTGGTGAAGGGTAGAAAAATCCGCGCCAATTGGTAGGCTTGAAGAATAATTTATAAAAAATCCACGCATATTGGTAGGCTTTAAAAATCATTTTTAAAAAATTCACTCCGATCGGTATGCTTCAAAATTAATTTTTTTTTAATATTCTCCTCCCATGAAAAACCCTTACCCAATAAAATAAATTTCCGACTAATTAAATTTGGAAATCAATACAAAAATAAATGTGGCCAAAAAACGATGCCAAATGAAATCTCAAACATTAATCGGCCAGCCAACAAAAAGGCGACACTGCCAATAATAAAACGGCGAAACAAAAATATTTAACAAGATGATCACGATTTTGTCACGATATTCAATTTTTATAATTTTCAAGACACACATACACACTTCAATATTATGGACCCAACGAGGTACGAAATTTGTCTGTGTGTGTGTGTTTTTCTTCGTCGTTATAATAAAAAAAACGTCACTGAGAGAGATAACCAACACAATCACAGTATATGAAACGCAGCACGACGCCTGCAGACTTTTTACTATCCGAGACTGTCAAAAACTCGTGCAATATGCCATAATTTTAACAATTTTATAGATACCGATATGAACTTCGAAACTAAACCAAACATGAAATTGGAATTGATGATTGTAAATGATTGCCGAGATGAGATGAGTTGAGTTGAACGGCTGACTGAATGACTGACAGACTGGTGGTTGGCTGATTGTCTATTCATTTGAGAGTTTTGCAATATCGCCAAGTGTTGATTTTTTTCCGTTTGACAGTTTTTTTTTTATAAATCTACACTTCTATTGGTATCTGGACGAACTCAAAACAAAAAGGAATTCCATTGAAACTGATCAGCCATCGATTGGATTGTCAGCGAACACGAGCTGGATGATGCGAAGCAGTTTTGTGGCATGTGATCGAGGGCAATAAAAAACATATCGCCACACATCAGTTGTTACATTTTAATGACCAGTTGCGACTAATTGAAGAATGACCGACACGAGTGTCTAATATTCATAAATGATATAGGGTTGAAGATGCTAGGAGGGAGATAAAATGGAGGAGAGAGAAAAAAAATCTCCATAGAATTTTTCAAAAAATTATATTTGAAGCCGACCAATAGGCGTGGATTATATTTATTTTCAAGCCTAGCTTAAGGCGTGGATTTTTTAAAGATTCATTTTCAAGCCTGGCTTAAGGCGTGGATTTTTTAAATATCCATTTTCAAGCCTAGCTTAAGGCGTGGATTTTTTAAATATTTATTTTCAAGCCTAGCTTAAGGCGTGGATTTTTTAAATATTTATTTTCAAGCCTAGCTTAAGGCGTGGATTTTTTAAATATTTATTTTCAAGCCTAGCTTAAGGCGTGGATTTTTTAAATATTTATTTTCAAGCCTAGCTTAAGGCGTGGATTTTTTAAATATTTATTTTCAAGCCTAGCTTAAGGCGTGGATTTTTTAAATATTTATTTTCAAGCCTAGCTTAAGGCGTGGATTTTTTAAATATTTATTTTCAAGCCTAGCTTAAGGCGTGGATTTTTTAAATATTTATTTTCAAGCCTAGCTTAAGGCGTGGATTTTTTAAATATTCATTTTAAAGCCTAGTTTAAGGCGTGGATTTTTTAAATATTCATTTTCAAGCCTAGCTTAAGGCGTGGATTTTTTAAATATTCATTTTAAAGCCTAGTTTAAGGCGTGGATTTTTTAAATATTCATTTTCAAGCCTAGCTTAAGGCGTGGATTTTTTAAATATTCATTTTCAAGCCTGGCTTAAGGCGTGGATTTTTTAAATATTCATTTTCAAGCCTGGCTTAGGGCGTGGATTTTTTAAATATTCATTTTCAAGCCTGGCTTAGGGCGTGGATTTTTTATATATTCATTTTCAAGCCTGGCTTAAGGCGTGGATTTTTTAAATATTCATTTTCAAGCCTGGCTTAGGGCGTGGATTTTTTAAATATTCATTTTCAAGCCTGGCTTAGGGCGTGGATTTTTTATATATTCATTTTCAAGCCTGGCTTAAGGCGTGGATTTTTTAAATATTCATTTTCAAGCCTGGCTTAGGGCGTGGATTTTTTAAATATTCATTTTCAAGCCTTGCTTATGGCGTGGATTTTTTATATATTCATTTTCAAGCCTGGCTTAAGGCGTGGATTTTTATACCCTTGTACTATGTATTTGTACATATGTTTGTAACAGGCAAAAGTAAACGAGATAGACACATGGTTCTTTTTGAGAATATGCATAGAATCACTTTCTGAGTCGATTTATGCATGTCCGTCCGTCTGTCTGTCCATGTTCAATTGTAAACAAAGAACAGGTCGCATTTATTATTCGAATTGGATGAAATTTGGCACAGCTCATTCATTTGGCCCAAGGACGAACCCTATTTGGGAAAAATCGGTTTAGATTTCGATATAGCTCTCATATATAGTTTCGTTCGATTTTACGTAAATGGTGCACCAAAGTCCCTATATATCTTTTGATTTGCACGAAATTCGGCATAACGTACCGATTTGAGCCTAGAGTGATATCTGCCAAGTTTCGCGTACTTAAGTGAGATGTGTGCTGAGTTTCGTGAAAATCGGTTCAGATATATATATATATATATATATTTAATTTCGAAGTATATATTTATTTTTTTGCTTTGAAAAAAATATTTTTTTTTCAAAAACTTCTGTCTTCATTGCCTAAGTACCCTTCATTTAAATAATCAATATTCGAAGATATACAGTTAGAGGAGTTGCTAAGAAAAAATTTAATATTTATCGAAAGAAGTCATTAAGTTGAAGTGGTCGTAACACCGGTAGTAATAGGAAATGCCCAGTTAACTTCAAGAAGTTGATGGCAAAGAAAAAAAATGCATTACCATTCCTATTTTTGCACAGTCAACGAACTTGGTCATCATCATGATCATCAATATTTTGCAGAAATAGAAAAAATTGATTATTAACTAACTGACTGCAAACTTAACTGCAAATAATGGCAAGTGTGGTGAAGATGTCACCCACAATTGGTTGGAAAAAAGCCTTAGCAGTAGCAACGACCAGTAGCTCTAGGACCAGTAGCCATGACTAAATATGCAGGAGAATAGGTAAATTTTTATTTTCTGGCCGGGCTTTTGTGACAACAAAACAGCCTAATTGTCAATAACAATAACAGTTGAACATTGAAGACAAAGACAGACACACACACTCGTACATACACATAGCTATACATATTCATGTCATTCCACTAGACAACTGTAAATAGTTGATTTTTTTTTTGCATTTTGTCAGTGTGACAGGAGTTTTGAAATTTTTGCTATGTCATTCAGGCATCTCCAGAGCTACGCGGAGCTACCATGTTTTGTGCTGAGCTTGGGGTTTTTTGCCAATAATGCTTATGTGGCTAAAATTGAAATTGATGCACTTAACTGTCTCAGCCAATGACTGCCACACCAGCTTGGTTAGGTTTTTTTTCAAAAAATTGACATAGCTGGTGCAATGATAGAGTATTGAAAAATTTTATCTGTTTTTTTTTTAAACTATAGCTACATGGGGTAGGGGAAGTATAAATGATACATCCAAAGGGATGTAACTGTGAAATTAAAAAAAACTACTTTTGAAGCCTCCCAATAGGCGTGTATTATTTAAAAATTTATTTCTAGCTAACAATAGGCATGGAGTTTTTAAAAATTATTTCTGAAGGCTAGTTTTAGGCGTAGATTTCTTAAAAATAATTTTTGAAGCCTAGTTTTAGGCGTAGATTTCTTAAAAATTACTTTTGAAGTCTAGTTTTAGGCGTGGATTTTTTTATAATTATTTTTGAAGCCTAGCGAATATCGATTCGGACCATAATCTTGTGGCAGCCAAGGTACGCACCCGTCTTAATGTAGCAGCAAAGGTGCGATCTAACACGGAAATTTGACGTCGAAAAGCTGCAAACACAACAGATAGCCGAGGCCAACTCCGCTCAACTTACCCAACTGCTTGACGAAAGCACCCCTTGTCCCGATTATCATATAGAAGCACAGTGGCAGAGAATTGTCCCCTCCCTACAAACTGCAGCAAAAGCAACACTTGGGTACCAAAGACCACCATCAAGAAATTCGTGGTACGATCAGGATTGTCGTAATGCTACTGATATGAAAAACGCAGCGTATAGGGCAACCCTGCGGACAGTAGCAACACGTAATGCGATGGACACCTATCTGGAGAAAGGGAAGGAGGAGAAACGTATTTTCAGAAAAAATCAAGAAAGAACAAGAAAAACGTGAGCGTGAGCGTGAACAAATCGAGATGTACAGGAGTCAGAATGAAGTCCGAAAATTCTACCAACGGGTAAAATGCCAAACCGAAGGCTTTGGTGCGGGCACATCCTCCTGTAGAGATGAAGAAGGAAACCTGGTGACAGATACAGACAGCGTGCTGAGGATCTGGAAGGAGTATTTTGAAGAACTTCTGGTATCAAATAGTAGGGGTGAAGAGGATACCCCAGAACTAATAATAGATTGCTGTATAGAGTGTATACCACCTAGCCAAGATGAGGTCAGAAAAGCCATCAATCGGCTGCAGAATAATAAAGCAGCAGATGCCGATGGGTTACAAGCCGGTCTTTAATAGTTCGGTATGGAGCATACACCAGCTGATTGTACAATTCGGCTAGAGGAATCCATGTCCAATGAATGGAACCTCAGCATCCTGTGTCCTGAGCACAAAAAAGGAGACAATACGATATGTGCCAACTATAGAGGAATAAGTATACTTCCCATCGCTTATAAAGTGCTATCCCGAGTACTGTGTGAACGACTGAAGCCAATGGTCAATGACAATATTGAACCATACCAATGCGGCTTCAGACCTGACAAATCCACCATTGACCAGATTTTCACTCTGCGCCAAATCCTGGAAAATACCCCCGAAAAGACATCGACAAATACCACCTATTCGTCGACTATAAAGCCGCATTCGACAGCCGTATCCGTTCAGAGGTGTTTAAAGTCATGTCTGCGTTTGACATTCCTTTAAGTGGCACAAGGTCATCAGTTAAAGTCGGAAAGGATCTTTGGGGGCCCTTCAATACCGAACGAGGATTCAGACAAGGTGACAGTTTGTCGTGTGATCTTTTTAACATCCTGCCGGAAAAGGTCATACGAGAGGCAAAAGTGAACAGAAATGGCAATCTGTACACCGAACAAAACATGTTACTCGCCTACGCCGATAAAATCGATTTAATGGGTCGAACATTGCGAGCGGTAACCGCCACCCTTGAACAAATTGAGAAGGTGTCTGCCAAAGTGGGTCTGGCAGTAAACGGCGAAAAGACGCGTAAGACGTTCAGTAGACTTAAACCAACTGTGCAACTTGAGAACTACAGCTTCGAGGTAGTTAAATATTTTATATACCTTGGTACCGCCATAAACAAAACGAATGACATCAGTTTTGAAATTCGGAGAAAAATTGTGATGGCCAACAGATGCTACTATGGTCTAAGTAGCAGTTTAGAAACAAGACCTCCTCCCGCCAGACCAAACTCACACTCTACAAGACGCTGATACTACCCGCCGTGCTGTTATATGGATCTGAAGCATGGGTACTTGCGCAAGCAGATGAGGCAGCTCTTGGGGTGTTTGAAAGAAAAATTATCCGAAAGATGTAAGAGCCGATCTGCGTCGACGGTGAATATCGGCGTCGAATGAACCACGAGCTTTACAATTTATATGCGGACATCGACATAGTCAGTCGTATTGAGCTGCAGCGACTACGATGGTTAGGCCATGTTGTGCGAATGAATGAGAATGCCTCAGCTAAAAAGGCATATAAAAGCGAGCCTACTGATGGTTCCCGTAGAAGGAGAAGGCCACGAATCAGATGGAAAGACCAAGTAGAAAACAACATCTTGGAACGTGGTCTTCCAAATTGGAGGAGATGCGCACACGACCGACGCGCTTGGAAATTTTTTTAAGCTCGGCTTATGGAACAAGCGTTCTGTAACAAGCCAGCTTTTGCTATAAATCGTTTTCCATAAATGTGTCCCATGGTACGCAAACGACTCTAAATGTGTCCGAATGAAATTAAATTTAGCATAGGTTGCCGAAGGACATGAATATGTTCCTGCGAGGGAACATTGACATGCAATTGTAAGGATACATATGTACAATATACCCAAAGTGGTGAAGGGTATCATATAGTCGGCCCAGTCCGACTTTACTGCTTTCCTTACTGGTTTTAAAATTATTTTTAGGGTCCTTAGGGTCCTACATAAGGCGTGGATTTTTTAAAAATTATTTTTTGGGTCCTACATAAGGCGTGGATTTTTTAAAAATTATTTTTTTGGGTCCTACATAAGGCGTGGATTTTTTAAAAATTATTTTTTGGGTCCTACATAAGGCGTGGATTTTTTAAAAAAATTTTTTTGGGTCCTACATAAGGCGTGGATTTTTTAAAAATTATTTTTTGGGTCCTACATAAGGCGTGGATTTTTAAAATATTATTCTTAGGGTCCTACATAAGGCGTAGATTTTGTAAAAATTATTTTTAGGGTCCTACATAAGGCGTAGATTTTTTAAAAATTATTTTTAGGGTCCTACATAAGGCAGGGTGTCTAAATTTCGTATCTTCCTTTCCAAATTATGGTTTCTTCTCGAAGACCCGTCATCATCATCATTTGCAGGTTGACTTGGCCAAGTGTACGTACATTTTGGTATTGCTGCAAGACGTGACTATGAATAAATTAAATTATAAACCCCAAAAACAAAAACAACATCGGCAGCACCAGCAATAAGAACAACATTTACATCTGAGGACCAGAAATATTGCACAAAAACTTCGAAACGAAAAACAAAAACTGCTGCTTATTTTTCTTTAAAGATTGTTGTTCATATGTGCCAATTTTTCACATTCAATAGTTTGGTGGCAGTGGCATGCTGCAGCAGCCACATGACAGAAGAAGGTGGAGGCACTCTGAGTGAGGATGGAGTGGAGTATATGTCATGCCCGAGATGACGATGACGATGTGCCTCCATGGCTGCCGAGTACTTTAGCTAATGAACATTTGGGAGTATGTTATGCTTTGTCTTTGTTTCGGTTTGTTGTTGGAGTTGGAGTTGTTGTTGTGGTGTGATGATACTGGCCAAGATGTATTCTGAGCTGCTGCCTCGGCTGCCACTGCCTCGATGCTGTTGCATTGTGGAGTAGTGCATTCAGCCTCAAAAGGTCGCTAATGACATAATTTTTGCGGTCACCATGACTAAATTAGAGATGATATTTTGTTGTTGTTGTTATTTTTGTTTTAATTTTGTTTGCTGTTGTTGTTGTTGGTCTGTTATTGTGGTGTGGTAATTTTTTCATTCGGTTTTTTTTTGGGTTTGACTGACTCGAATGTTTTGCTTTTAATGATGATTATTGGCACTGCTGATTGCAATGAGGTTATACGTATAAATGTATGTGTGTGAGTGAGTGTGCATCTGCCGATGCAGCTGAAAAACACTTTGCATAATTGCTTCTAAATCACAATTGCCATAAATGAGCTGTAAGAAAATAATTGCTTAAATTCCATGAAATCCATAGAGATGATGATGTACATGTCTACGGTCCTTGAGATCTAAGGTAATTTTTGTGGAAAAAACAAAACAACAATAACAACAAACAAAAACAGAAAACGTGAAATAAATTTAAACAATTGATTTGTAATAATAAATAGAAAATATATTTCGAAATAATATTGCATATTGGACTACAAGAGGGCATGGATTTTTTTTAAAAATATTTTTGAGGACCTAGACAAGGCGTAAATTTAAAAAAAATATTTGGGGACCTACACAAGGCGTGTGTTTATAACCAGTAAAGAAAGTAGTAAAGTCGGACTGGGCCGACTATATGATACCCTTCACCACTTTGTGTATATTCTACATATATCTCCGAACAGACTCTGCGCTTTTGGAAAGAACACTGACATGCAATTGAACAAACTTGCATATGTGATATTTCTGGAACCTATGCTAAATTTCATTTAATTCGGGCAAGTTTAGAGTCGTTTGCGTACAATGGGACATATTTATGTAAATTGATTTTATTTACATAAATTTAATCTCAATCGGATACCCGCTTGTAATATATATGGAAGCTGTGTCTGCATCTGCACCAATTAAGCAAGAAAACATGCTATAACGTCAGTTTATTCTCAATTTCATACGTTTCGTATCAACCGGTGAAATATTTACCTAAAATCCAACGAAAATATAAATAGGAGATATATCTAAATCAGAACCGATTTCAACAAAATTGTATGCCAATCGTACAAACTATGGGTCTTTAGTGCACTTACTTACTTAGCTGGCTTGTTACAGAACGGTTGTTCTATAAGCCGAGGTTAAAATAGATTTTCAAGTGCGTCGGTCTTGTGCGCAAATCCACCAAATTTGAAGACCACGTTCAAGATGTTTTTTCTACTTGGTCTTTCCATATAAATCGTGGCCTTCCCCTTCTACGGGAATTATCAGTATGCTCGCTTTTATATGCCTTTTGGACTGGGGCATTCTCATTCATTCGCACAACATGGCCTAGCCACCGTAGTCGCTGCAGCTCAATACGACTGACTATGTCGATGTCCGCGTATAAATTGTAAAGCTCATGGTTCATTCGACGCCGATATTCACCGTTGACGCAGATCGGCCCATAAGTCTTTGGAGTATTTTTCTTTGAAACACCCTAAGAGCTGCCTCATCTGCTTGCGCAAGTACCCATGCTTTTGATCCATATAATAGCAAGGGTTGTATCAGCGTCTTGTAAAGTGTGAGTTTGGTCTGGCGGGAGGTGGCCTTGTTTCTAAACTGCTTACTTAGAATTTCAAAACTGATGTCATTCGTTTTATTTATGGCAGTACCAAGGTATATACAATCTTTAACTACCTCGAAGCTGTAGTTCTCAAGTTCCACAGTTTGTCCGAGTCCACTGGACGTCTTGCGAGTTGATACCATCAGCATGGTCTTCTCGCCGTTTACTGCCAGACCCACTTTGGCAGACTGCTCCTCAATTTGTTCAAATGTGGCTGTTACCGCTCGCAATGTTCGAACCACTATATCGATGTCATCGGCGTAGGCGAGTAAAATGTGTTGTTTGGTGTACAGAGTGCCATTTCTGTTCACCTTTGCCTCTCGTATGACATTTTCCAGCAGGATGTTAAAAAGATCACACGACAATCTGTCACCTTGTCTGAATCCTCGTTCGGTATTGAAAGCCTCCGATAGGTCCTTTCCTACTTTAACTGCTGACCTTGTGCCACTTAAAGTTATCCTGCATAGTCGTATTAATTTTGCAGGAATGCCGAACGTAGACATGGCTTTAAACACCTCTGAACGGATAGGGCTATCGCGAATGCGGCTTTATAGTCGACGAATAGGTGGAATGTGTCGATGTGTTTTTCGTAGGTCTTTCCAGGATTTGGCGCAGAGTGAAAATCTGGTCAATGGTGGATTTGCCAGGTCTGAAGCCGCATTGGTATTGTCCAATGATGTCATTGACCATTGGATTCAATAGTTCACACAGCACAATGTATAGCATTTTATATGCGATGGGAAGACTTATTCCTCTATAGTGGGCACTTATCGCCTTGTCTCCTTTTTTGTGCCCGGAACACAGGATGCTGAGGTTCCAATCATTGGGCATGCATTCCTCTAGCCAAATTGTATTAATCAGCTGGTGCATGCTCCTGATCAGCATCTGGTCACCAGTCTTGTATAATTCGGCTGGTAACCCATCGGCTCCTGCTGCTTTATTGTTTTTAGCAGATTAATTGCTTTTATGACCTCATATTGGCTAGGTAGTATGGTATACTCTATACCATCATCATCATCACATCATTCAAGACACAGTTCATTTCAAATCTGATGAAAATATATATGGGAAATATATCTAAATCTGAACCGATTTTTACGAAGCTTAACCGACATCATTCTAGACTCAATTCAGTACGCCAAATTTGGAGCAAATCGAAGAACTTTGGTGCACCATTTGCATAAAATCGGACGAAAATATATATGGGAGCTATATCTAAATCGGAACCGATTTTCACCACACTTAGCACACATCACTCTAGACTTAATTCGAAACTTAGCACACATCATTCTAGGCTTAATTCAGTACTCTGTGCCAAATTTCGTGCAAATCGAAAGATATATGGGGACTTTGGTGCACCATATCTATTAAATCGGACGAAAATATATATGGGAGCTATATTTAATCTGAACCGATTTTCACGAAACTTAGCACACGCCATTCTACACTTAATTGAATACGCTATGCCGAATTTCGTGCGAATCGAAGGATATATAGGACTTTGCTGCACTATTTACCTAAAATCGGACGAAACTATATATGCGATCTATAACCAAATCTGAACCGATTTTCACGAAACTTAGCACACATCATTCTACACTTAATTTAGTACCCTATGCCAAATTTGGAGCACCATTTCTATTAAATCGGACGAAATTATATATGGGAGCTATATCTAAATTTGAACCGATTTCCCCCAATTTCAATAGGGTTCGTCCTTGGGCCAAAAAATGAGCTGTACCTAATTTCATCCAAATCGGTGTGGTACCACACTGTGTTGAAGGGTATAAAAATATTTTTAACGATCCACACAAGTCGTGGATTTAAAAAAAATATTTTGAAGGACCTACACAAGACGTGTTTTTATAAAAAACATTTTAAGGGACCTACACAAGTCGTGGATTTTTTAAATAATATTTTGAGGGCCTACACAAGGCGTGAATTAAAAAAAAAGAAAACAGTGAGCGGAGCAGTATAGTCGGACGGGGCCGTCCATATGATACCCTACACAACTTCCACGAACATCTAACTTTCTGTTGTTCTATATTCTGAGCTTGGGCAATATTTCCACCATTGGGCAATATTTCCACGCGACTAAAGGTCAACAAATATTACTAACATTCAGTACAGCTCTTCTAATTACTTGACCCGATTCGCTTCACCATGGGTTTTGTTTTAATGTTCGGCTTTCAATTGTGGCCTATACATCGACTCGAAAAAAAAAAACACAAACAAAAAACAAAAAAGTTCTCGGTCCATTTCATCCCAAAATTATTATCTGATCATCACCGAAAATTATAGACGTTGTCGGTGACCATAACGTGAACCTCATGGAAAATTTCAAAGCAATCAGCGCTATATTTCCGCCCTCTAGTGTGCTAATGGGTTACTAAATAATATATCAATACGTATACGTAAATATTTAAGTGTAAGTCCCGCATCCGAGAACATACGACAATATAATTTGTATCAATTTAATGGTCAACCACTCCTTTTAGATACACTATGAACTTCTTCGGTCTATATTCTTCAGGGGTAAATATATACGGCATAGAATACAAATTTTGTCATTTTTCACACAAAAGTCAGGGTCCATTTGACCCGCTAAATATTGACCGATATTTATCAAAACAGGCATGCTTATTCTTTGGCCCGATCCCCTTCTCTATGTAAAAATTCGCGCTGTTTGGGTCATAATTGCGGCCTCTAGAGCGACCAGAGAAACCGATAAAAATTAAGTATTTGGTCCATTTCTTTCCCTCAATATTAACCGATTTTTACCAAGAAACAATAGGGGTCTTCACTGGGCAGAACCCATCCTACATGCAAAATTTCGTGAAGATTGGTCCATAACTGTGGCCTGTATCGTGTTTACAAATTATAATGGACAGACGGACGGACACACATGTCTAGATCGACTCAGCTAGTCGAGATATGACGATCGGTATACTTAAAGGTGGGTGGTCAGGACCAATATTTCGCGGCGTTATCAACTCTTGGGGCTGCACAAAGCTATAATAACCTGACAACATAGTTGTGTAGGGTATAAAAATTCAAAGCAACCAAATATTTCCTGTAGTTTTTCATTTACACCACTTTACATCGTGGTCCATATTTTGTGATGCTCCATAACCTGGCAAATGTTAAAGTTACTTTAGTTCATTTTTGTTGTTGTTGTTGTTGTCAGTCTACAACTATCACCAGTTTTGGGGTTATTCTCATGTAATATTGCAAAACAAAATTTCTATAAAAATTCTAAACAAGCTATGACGTGGTCTGAACCCATAAAGAAAGCAATGGAAAACATTTTTTTCAGCTATGATTCAACTATGCTTCTTGGGCCACTTTGAGGTTGTGGAGGATGTAGTGTGTGTTGTTGTGGGTCATGCATGTGAGATCAAACTCATCCGTCATGTGAAATAAGGTAATGGATTGTAACGCATTTTAAAACCAATCTATTCTTCACACACACGTCCGCGCATACACCAGTCCACAGCCTACAAAGTAATGCCACCACAACTATCTCTAAGCTGGGGAAAAGGAGGAAAAAAATACTCCCAAGAGTTGTTTCTGGCCATAACCATCATAACGTGGATGGAACGAAGGCGATCCGACGTCCAACGATCGCTGACTTGTATCATTTGACCGTACATTAGTAATAAACATTTATTTAGTTTTTTGTTGTTATTGCTTTTTGTACGAATATCGACGCCTGTATGTGAACACAAAACAAATGTAAAACATTTATCATTTGATTCCGAATATACATTTAAATCGACTGGCCTCTTCTCCCACCTCCATTTCTCATCGAATCATATAAGCCATGTTAAGAGGTAAATTTTGTGGTGTGGATGTTATTTTATCTCAATTTTTTTCTCCTAAGTGCCCGTTGTTACATTTTATTCACCAATAGCTTGGCGGGATGTTGTTGTAATTTCTATGCCTGTCCCAGAGATCATTGACGTATTTGTGTTACCAAAAAAATGATACCCCCTCAACATTTGTTTCAATAATTGTTAACAAGAAAAATCTATTTAATTCGTATGTTTTCGTTCGTTCGGTATTTTTTTTGGCCGCCAGCCACTCAATCAGCCCCTCTGCCAATCAACCTCATTTAGAGCTCGAATCCGATTCGATCCCTAAAAACATTTGTTTCTCATTATTATCGCTGTAGACTAATTGGTTCACATGATTTGTAAATTAAACAATTATTCACATACATTTATAAGGCCACACAATCAGACACACACACAGAACAACAACACTAACAACCATTATTACAACAACATTCCAAATTGATTACAAATCGACACATAGAAATCCATAACAAAATTAGAAAACATTGAACAACTTTTTGAAAATAAAGTGCAGATGTTCGGATGGTAATTATATGTGGAGTAGATATGACCGTTGTTAAGTGAGAGGGTGTGTGTGTGTGTGAAGTTGACAGGGCGTATTTGTAATTGATAAGTCAGATTTCTTAATTGGAGATTTCACTTTAATAAAAATCCACACCTTGTTAGGATATTAAAAATATATTTCTTTTTTAAATCCACGCCTCGTGTAGATCCTCCAAACATATTTTTTAACCAGTAAGGAAAGTAGCAAAAGTCGGTCTGGGCCGACTATATGACACCTTTCACCACTTTGGATATATTCTACATATCTATTCTAATAGACATATCATTCTCGACCTAATTTAGTACCCTATGACAAATTTCGTGCAAATTGAAAGATATATAGGGACTTTGGTGTACCATTTACATAAAATCGGACGAGATTATATTTAAATCTGAACCGATTTACTCGAACCTTAACACACGTCATTATACCCTCCACCATAGTATGGAGGGTATATTAATTTTGTCATTTCGTTTGTAACTCATCGAAATATTAATTTCCGACCCTATAAAGTATATATATTCTTGATCAGGGTAAAATTCTAAGACGATCTAGCCATATCCGTCCGTCTGTTATAATCACGCAATCTTCTGAAGGAATTGAGATAGGGTGCTGAAATTTTGCATAGAGTTGTCTTTTGTCTGCAGGCAGGTCAAGTTCGAAGATGGGCTTTATCGGTCCACGTTTAGACATAGCTCCCATATAAGGGTACCCCCATATTTTCGGTATTTTGGGGTTCTTGAGCGCGTTTTTCAACCGAATACGCTGAAATTTGGTACATTGAGTTCTTATTGGGTATTTAATGTCCATACAAAAAATTATAAATATAGGTCCACTTTTTCTGGTAGCCCCCATATAACGGTACCTCCTAATTTTCAGTATTTTGGGGGGTTTTGATCGTATTTTTCCACCAAATCTCTCTACATACAATTTTAAATATAGGTTAATTTTTTCGGATACCCCCCATATAAGTGCGTTTTTCAACCGAATACGCTGAAATTTAATACATTGGGTTCCTAATAGGTTCCAAATCTCTCCACAAAATATTATGAATATAGGTCCATTTTTTCGGATATACCCCCATATAAGGGTACTTCAAATTTTCTGTATTTTGGGGTTCTTGTGCGCGTTTTTCAACCGAATTTGCTGCAATTTGGTATTTTGTAGTTGTATATGGTAACAAATCTCCCTTCCAAAAATTATTAATATTCGTCCCATTTTGGCGTAGTCCCCATATAACTCCCTTTTTATACCCTTCACCACACTGTGGTACAGGGTATTATGTCTTTGTGCATATGTTTGTAACAGGCAAAAATAATCGAGATAGACCCATGGTTCCTTTTGAGAATATGCATAGAATCACTTTCTGAGTCGATTTACGCATGTCCGTCTGTCCGTCCGTCCGTCCGTCCGTCCGTCTGTCCATGTTAAATTGTAAACAAAGTACAGGTCGCATTTATGATCCGAATTGGATGAAATTTGGCATAGGTCACTTATTTGGCCCAAGGACGAACCCTATTGAAATTGGGAAAAATCGGTTCAGATTTAGATATAGCTCCCATATATATATTTAACCGATTTAATGTAAACAGTCCCTATATAACTTTCGATTTGCACGAAATTTAGTACAGCCTAATCATTTAGGTCTAGAATGATGTCTGCCAAGTTTCGTGAAAATCGGTCCAGATTTAGATATAGCTCCCATATATAGTTTCGTCCGATTTCATGTAAATGGTGCCCCAAAGTCCCTATATATCTTTTGATTTGCACGAAATTTGGCATACCGTACTGAATTAAGCCTAGAGTGATGTCTGCCAAGTTTCGTGAAAATCGGTCCAGATTTAGATATAGCTCCCATATATAGTTTCGTCCGATTTCATGTAAATGGTGCCATAAAGTCTCTATATATCTTTCGATTTGCACGAAATTTGGCATAACGTACTGAATTGAGTCTAGAATGGTGTCTGCCCAGTTTCAAGAAAATCGGTCCAGATTTAGATATAGCTCCCATATATAGTTTCGTCCGATTTCATGTAAATGGTGCCCCAAAGTCCCTATATATCCTTCGATTTGCACGAAATTTGGCATAACGTACTTAATTGGGCCTAGAATGATGTCTGCCAAGTTTCATGAAAATCGGTCCCGATTTAGATATAGCTCACATATATAGTTTCGTCCGATTTAATGTAAATGGGGCCCCAAAGTCCCTATATATCTTTCGATTAGCACGAAATTTGGTACAGCCTAATCATTTAGGTCTAGAATGATGTCTGCCAAGCTCCGTGAAAATCGGTCAAGATTTAGATATAGCTACCATATATAGTTTCGTCCGATTTCATGTAAATTGTGACCAAAATCCATATATATCTTTCGATTTGCACGAAATTTGGCATAACGTACTGAATTGAGCCTAGAGTTATGTCTGCCAAGTTTCGTGAAAATCAGTCCAGATTTAGATATAGCTCCCATATATAGTTTCGTCCGATTTCATGTAAATTGTGCACCAACATCCATATATATCTTTCGATTTGCCCGAAATTTTGCACAACGTACTGAATTGAGCCTAGAGTGATGTCTGCCAAGTTTCGATAAAATCGGTCCATATTTCTATATAGCTCCCACATATAGTTTCGTCCGATTTCATGTAAATGGTTCACCAAAGTCGCTATATATCTTTCGATTTGCACGAAATTTGGCATAACGTACTGAATTGAGCCTAGAGTGATGTCTGCCTTGTTTCGTGAAAATCGGTCCAGATTTAGATATAGCTCCATTTTATTATAGATTGATTTTATGTAATTGACGCACCAAGGAACCAATAGGAACAAAACGTTCTAAAGTTAGTATAACCTAACCTGTGACAAGTTTGTTTGAAATCGCTTAATATGTGGATATAGCTTACATATATTTTTTCGCCCGATATCAAGCAAATTGGGTATCATACTCCTCATGTTAGTCAGATTGACATCAAATTTTGCACAACGTACAAAATTGAGCATAGAATTACGTAGTTGCGTTTTCTAGAAGTACAGACATAGTCAACCGGATGACCTATTTATATTTGTTTGAAGTCGATTTACACACTTTATGGACAAATCTAGGTAGATTCACATTTAGATAAATATCACATATTTTATTTCATCCAATTTCATGTTAATAGTCCTGTTTAATATACCCATAGTGGTGAAGGGTATCATATAGTCGGCCCCGTCCGACTTTACTACTTTCCTTACTGGTTTATATTGAAATAGTTATCTGATTTGTTGCGCGTTTTGAGTTTGGTTCTAAGACCCTTTTGTAATCATTTCAACTGCGGAGGATAGAGAGATAAAAAAATTAGAACTTAAGGTTCGGTAATGAACTATAGCCGCATTTAGACCTAGCCCCTGATTGGAGGTTCCAGAAGGAGTGGACCGATATTCCCCATCTTCGAATTTGAACTAAGCTTGGAAGAAATAATAAGATGGGCAAAGTTCGGATGAAATCTAAATTTTCTGAAACGGATTTGGTCCAAAGAAACATGGACCATGGACTAGAACCAATATTTCGATGAGGCACATTTTCATCGTGTTAAAGTGTATACACCCTCATTAGCCATAAGGCTGAGGGTATAATTATCATTTAAAAAATTCTAAAATTTTTATTATGGTTTACATAATCCGTTTTTAGAAATGTCGGTATAGGTCCACTTTTTTTGGTATGTTCCCTATATTTTCATTTATAGTACCTGTCAAT
>NW_026875906.1:0-18407 GCF_032173495.1 Musca vetustissima | reverse complement strand
AGTGACCTTCATTTAAAATTTAGGAGTTCTCTCGCTCGATTGCAAACTACAAATGGTATCACATGTAGTACTTTTCGTACCGTTCTAGTATACATTTCCAAAAACCCAGCCTTATCTGTCACATTTGGACCAAGGGTGACCCTCACCCAAAATTTCAAGATGCTAGCTTCAGCCGTTTCGTCTGAGCGTTGATGAATCGTTAAATCAGTCAGTCAATCACTTTACTCTTTTATTAATATAGATTTATCTAATCAGAATATATATATATATATATATATCGAAATAATTTTTAAATATCCGCCATTAATAGAGGTCCTGTAGAACATATATTTCTCGAATATATAAGAAAACAACGTTGATATCCACATAATTGTCGTTATTATAATCGTAAAGTCCCTCATTTGTTTTTACTGATAGTGACATATGGATGCTACGTGAAAATAGCCTCTACCCACTACCATTGTAATATGAAACCCACACACTCACACAATTGTCATGCCCAAGCATATCTAGAAGAGTATTCGACTTCTCCTTGCCACACTAAATGTCATCGTAAGGACAATTCTAAAAATAAACTCTTACTCCGAACCAGATAATACCAATTAACACCATATGGAAATTCAGTGCAC
Source organism: Musca vetustissima (assembly GCF_032173495.1). Lineage (NCBI taxonomy): Eukaryota > Metazoa > Arthropoda > Insecta > Diptera > Muscidae > Musca > Musca vetustissima. The sequence continues at coordinate 17,778 of NW_026875906.1, read as the reverse complement.
ACACACACAAACATACATATTTGTCCAAAGCATCGATTTACTATTTTGCACCCACTCATTGAATGAATGGCAAACGGGAGAAAATATGTAAAAAGTAATTTGTGGCCATTTGAGCTTTCCCAGAAAATATATAAAGTTGGAGATTATTTGTTCAGTGTACGTAGCCACCCACACATGTACAGAAGTCCATTTAACACCAACACCAAAAAATTGGAATATAAGTGGAAAAAAATAAAACGGTTATAACCTACTCGCAGGATGCTATTTGAAAGAACAAACTGAAAACTTCAAGTCTATTTGAACTTTACAGATGTGAAGTAGTCTAATGATGGTGTTGATATAAAGAACAAATATCAAAATGTGATTGTGTGTGTGGGCGTTCGATGAATGACATTTTCTCTGAATAGCATTTATAAAATATCAAATCATATACTTGCTTCATCATTATGCCAGTCAATGGATATTATCCTCTTATTATTGGATTTTAATCCTAGACAATATGGTAAAATCAGTAAGTTAATCAATTGATAAAATGTCATGATTATTATCTTTTCAACTAAGGAGATTATAATTTTACACTGAAAAAGTCACTTGCACACACACACATAAACTCATAATGCAATAAATATTCATAGATGTTTGCATTCAATCAATGAGGGAATTTCTGAGAATTGAGTTCAATTTTATTAGAACTGGCATAATGCGATTAGAAGGGAATTTTGATTTAATTATAAAAAGAGTTGCTGTTTTTTTTTTATTATTTCCTGATGGATTATAAGTTTTAAATATTTTCTGAGAATCGTAGATTTTTTTCAATTTTTAAAAAATATTTTTTCTGACCGGTCTTACACAAGAGTATATATTTTTTTAAATATGAGGCATCCAATACAAGCTTGGATTTTTTTCAAACATATTTTTTGATGCTCCTTACATAAGCATAATTCTTTAAAAATATTTTCTAAAGCTTATTCAAAAAGAAGTCTAAAATTTTGTGAATTTGTATACCCTACACAACTATGTTGTAAGGGTATTATAGCTTTGTGCAGCCCCAAAAGTTTGCAACGCCGCGAAATATTGGTCCTAGACCTATCTTTAAGTATACCGATCGTCATATCTCGACTAGTCGATCTAGACATGTGTGTAAACACGATACAGGCCACAGTTATGGACCAATCGTCAGGAAATTTTGCATGTAGGATGGGTTCCATGTAGGATGGGGATAAAAATGGACCAAATACTTAATTAGACTCCTTCTCAATTTGTTCAAAGGTGGCTGTTACCGCTCTCAATGTCCGACCCATTATATCGATGTCATCGGTGTAGGCGAGTAACATGTGTTGTTTGGTGTAAAGAGTGCCATTTATGTTCACTTTTGCCTCTAGTACGACCTTTTCCAGCAGGATGTTAAAAAGGTCGCACGACAAACTGTCACCTTGTCTGAATCCTCGTTCGGTATTAAAGGGATCCGATAGGTCCTTTCAACCTTCAACCGCTGATCTTGTGCCTGTTAAAGTTATCCTGCATAGTAGAATTAATTTTGCAGGAATGCCAAACGCAGACATCGCTTTCTGCACCTCTGAACGGATAGGGCTGTCGAATGCGGCTTTATAGTCGACGAATAGATGGAATGTGTCGATTCGTTTTTCGTGGGGTTTTTCCACGATTTGGCGCAAATTGGTCAAAGGTGGATTTGCCAGGTCTGAAGCCACATGGGTATGGTCCAATAATGTCATTGACCATTGGCTTCAGTCGTTCACACAGTACGCTGGATAGCATGGGAAGGAGACTTATTCCTCTATAGTTGGCACATATCGTCTTGTCTCCTTTTTTGTGCAAAGGACACAGGATGCTAAGGTTTCAATCATTGAGCATGCATTCTTCTAGCCAAATTGTATGAATCAGCTGGTGCATGCTCCTTACCAGCATCTGACCACCAGTCTTGAATAGTTCGGCTGGTAACCCATCGGCTCCTGATGCTTTATTGTTCTTCAGCCGATTAATTGCTATTCTGACCTCATCCTGGCTAAGTGGTATACATTCTATACCGTCATATCTTATTGGTTTTGGGGTATCCGCTACTATTTGATACCAGAAGCTTTTCGAAATGCTCCTTCTAGATCCTAAACACGCTGTCTGTATCTGTCACCAGGTTTCCTTCTTCATCTCTACAGAAGGATGTGCCTGCACCAAAGCCTTCGATTTGGTGTTTTACCCGTTGGTAGAATTTTCATTCTTACTCCTGTATTCCATCGCATTACGTGTTGCTACTGTCCGCAGGGTTGCCCTATACGCTGCGCTTTTCATATCAGTAGCATTACGACACTGCAGATCGTACCACAGATCTCTTGATGGTGGTCTTTGGCACCCAAGTGTTGCTTTTGCTGCAGTTTGTAGGGAGTGGGCACTGTGCTTCTATGTTATTATCAGGACAAGGGGTCAAGTAGTTGTGTAAGTTGAGTGGAGTAGGCTTCTGTTATCTGTTGTGTTTGCAGCGTCTCGACGTCAAATTTCCTAGTTACATTAGATCACACCTTTGCTCCTACATTACGGGTGCGAACCTTGGCTGCCACAAGGTAATGTTCCAAATCGATATTTACTCCTCGGATCGATCGGACGCCTAAAACACTGGATGAATGCCTTCCGTCTATCACAACATGGTCAATTTGATTTCTCGTTGCTTGATCAGGAGAAATCCAGGTGGCCTTGTGTATATCGAGATGCTTGAATCTGGTGCTGCTAACTAGCATGTTTTTTGCTGCCGCGGAGTCAACCAACCTCATGGCGTTGTCTGATGTTTCTTCATGGAGGCTGAATTTTCCGACGGTAGGGCCACAGATATTTTCCCTTCCGATTTTTGCAGTAACATCTCCTAGAAGAATTTTAATGCCATGGCCAGGGCCATGAGCCCAAAAGTAGATGTTCGTCATTTTGTTCGTCAAATATTGAATTATAGAATACGCAACGAGTTGTATCGACAATTTACTGAGTATCCATCTAACAATTCTCATCAACAAAAATAACAAAATAATCCATAATTAAAAACAATACAATTAATTTCACCAGATGCCAATCATCCATCTATGCGTATACGTTTTGTCGTCGTGTCAATTACAACATACGCCACAATGTACACTTGAATTAATACGACTTATACGCACCCCAGCGCCCCCAAACACATTTCACAACACTTTGCAAGGTATTTCACAACGAATTAATGAAACCATAGAAAATTTTACATTAATTGCGTTGTTGAATTATTTTTTCCCCCAACAAATAAAAAGGCCAAATTGTTTTCTACGACGCATTTTTTCGGCTACCCAGAAAAATAAGCAATTTCCATAGATTTAATTGACGGGAGAATATTCATGCATTTGACATTCTATGTATTTTTTGGTTTGTTTGTTTGCAATGCCATCCGACGAGTGATGTCTGGGAAAGTAGTGCCAGAAATCAGTCCTTGACCGCCTACCCAAACAACGAAAACAACAATGCTATGATTGCCACACGTGTGTGCTATTAACACACTTCTCACACAGTGTCTAGCATAGCTGTTCTACATTTCCCGGCACCAAATTATATCACTTGCACACATCATGACAAGCTCGAATTTGAAATCGTTTTATACCACAGCAGCAGCAACAACAACAGCAAACTATCCTGCAATTCTGCACATCCACAACATCATCATCAGCGTCGTCATCGTCATTATGAGCTACTTGCAGTCCAGCCCAAATGGCAAAAATGAACAACGGCGACGTCATCATTGTCGTAATATCCATTCAACATGCCAAGCCCCAAGCCTGTCGTTCACCTCATCTCGCCACCTATCGTTGCGAGCAGAATTTTCTGGCCATATAAGGAAATTTCGGTGCATTTCATTTGACATCAGCAGCAACAACAATAAACCAGACTTCGTTTTACACTAATGACGTCATTGTTCAACACAAACGATTTCGCATGAGCCGACCGAAATGTTGCAGACATATTTTGCAGACATAAAACGAGTTCAGTGGGCCTCAACAGAAACAGAGAGACAGAGAGAGCACATAAACAACCATTAGAGAAAGAGAGAAAACTATATTCTACGAAAAGAAAATCGATAAAATAACGTAAAAGTGACAGGCAGCCTGGGAAACATGTGTGGGGGAGAATTTAGAAGAAACAAAAAAAAGGAAAACATCAAGAGGCAGAGACGAGCGGGACTTGAGGCAAAAAGTCATAGTACTATAATGCAAAAAAAAAACCCTCTACAGGAAGCATCTAGAAGAGTACAGTGTGAGAAAGAGCCAGAAATACACTTTCACAACATAAATGACGATGCAAATGGAGAAAGGGTTTGGGCACCTCCCGGCCCCCCGACTTATTTTTTTTTAATGTTAGCGAAGCGACTGCAGTGCGGTGGAGGTGTGTCACGTGGGTGATGTTGTGAAATAGTCATGACTGAATATTGTTGTCACAGTTGAAAGGGTTACTACGTCTGGTTCGTTCGTAGTAACCTACTACTCTCCATCAAATGAGTGTCAGTATATATATGCGGATTGTAGGCCATATAGCCGGACATAAAAATCAATAATGATAGTATATACTATGTTATGGTGGTATGTGTCTGTAGTATGTAGGGGGAAACTTATAGTATAGTGCACATTACAGAAACAATGCTGGTAACCAATTACCATGTCTCGACAAGGAATAAATCGGAATGTTTCTTTTGAATTTGGATTATTCGATTAAAGTGTCAAGTTTTTCATTTTAATAAACAACGAAACATTAATTAGGAATTGTGATAAAAATATATAATTTAATAAAAACCAGTGAGCGGAGCAGTATAGTCGGACGGGGCCGATCATACGATACCCTACACAACTACCACAGAACTCTATCATTCTGCAGATTTTTATTCCGAGCCTGGGTAATATTTTGTGATATTTGCACCTTCTTGCCCGATTAGAGGTCAATAGCACCTCTTCCATACACTAACATATTTTCCGAATATTACTTATGTTCAGTACAACCCTTCTAATTACTTACCGTGGATTGTGTTGTGATGTTCGGCTTATAAAGGTTTTCGGTCTACTTCATCCATAAATTATTATCTGTTCATCACCGAAAATTATAGGCGTTGTCCTTGATCATTCCCCGATCCTCATGGAACATTTCAAAGCGATCAGCGCTATATTTTCGCCCTCAAGTGTGGTAATATGGGTCACTAAATAATATCTGAATACGTAAACACCTGTAAATATTCAAGAGTAACTCCCACATCCGAGTACATACGTTGGTACCAATTTAAAGGTCAACCACTCGTCTTGGATATACTACCAACTTCTCGGGTCTATGTCCTTCAGGGTTAAATATATACGCTACGGAATAAAAATTTTGCAATTTTTTACACAATAGTCAGGGTCTATTTGACCCGCTAAATACTGACCAATCTATATCAAAATAGGCATGCTTACTCTCTGGCCCGATCGCCTACTCGCGATGATTGCGGCTGCTGGAGCGACCAGAAAAACCGACAAGAATTAAGTATTTTGTCCATTTCATCCCCTAAATATTAAACGATCTTTACCAAAAACAAAAGGGGGCTTCATTGGCCAGAACCCATCCTACATGCAAAATTTCATGAATATTGGTCCTTAAATATGGCGGCCTGTATCGTGTTTACAGGCATGCTTATACATTGGCCCGCTCCCCTTCTCCATGCAATAATGTTTGGGCCGTAATTGCGGCCTCTGGAGCGACCAGAAAACCGACAAAAATTAAGTATTTTGTCCATATTTCATCCCCTAAAAATTAACCGATCTTTACCAAAAACAAAAGGGGGTTTTATTGGCCAGAACCCATCCTACATCCTACAAAATTTCGTGAAGTTTGGTCCATAAATGTGGCCTGTATCGTGTTTACAAATTATAATGGACAGACAGACGAACGGACAGACACGCATGTGTAGATCGACTCAGCTAGTCGAGATATACTTAAAGGTGGGTCTAGAGCCAATATTTGGCGTTTCGGCGTTACAAACTCTTGGAGCTGCACAAAGCTATAATACCCTAACAACATAGTTGTGTAGGGTATTAAAATCCACGCCTATGGTAAGACAGAAAATATTTGCAAAAAAAATCTACGAATAGGGTGGACCCCTTAGACAATATTTATAAAAACACTACACATAGCGGGGACCACTTAGATTTTTTTGTAAAAAAATCCACGCATAGGTTGGCCCCTTAAAAAATATTATTAAAAAATACCACGCCTTTGGTGGGCCCCTCAAAAAATATTATTAAAAAATCCACGTCTATGACAGACCCCGTAGAAAATATGTAAAAAAATCACTTTTTTTTGTAGACCTCTCAGAAAATATTTTAAACAAATTTACACGTTTCGTAGAATTTTCCGATGATATTTAAAACCAGTAAGGAAAGTTCAAAAGTCGGACGGGGCCGACTATATGATATCCTTCACCACTATGGGTACATAGAATTGACAAATCATCTTTAGATTATCCAAAACTTAATACACATCATTCTAGACTTAATTCGGTACGTTTAGTCAAATTTCGTGCCAATAGGAAAATTTATAGGGGCTTTGGTGCCAAATTTCGTGCAAATCGAACACACATCATTCTAGACCTAATTCATTGCGCTATGCCAAATTTCGTGCACATCGAAAGTTATATAGGGACTTTGGTGGACAATTTACATTAAATCGGACGAAAATATATATAGGAGCTATATCTAAATCTGAACCGATTTTAATAAAATTTCACAGACATCAGTCTGGACCTAATGCAGTACTGTGTCCAGAATTTTGTCCCAATCGGACAAATATTGGAAGTTTTGTGTAACAATCACAAAAAATCGGACTAAACTATATGTGGGAGCTATATCTAAATCTGAACCGATTTTAACAAAACTTCGCAGACATCAGTCTCGACCTAATTCAGTACTTTGTGCAAAATTTTGTCCCAATCGGACAAATATTGGGAATTTGGTGTAACAATCACAAAAAATCGGACGATACTATGGGAGTTATATCTGAACTGATTTTCTCCAAATTCCTTGGACCAAATAAGTGAACTGTGCCAAATTTCATCCAAATCGGATCATAAATGCGACCTGTACTTTGTTCACAAAGATACATGGAGGGACGGACAGACGGACATGCGTAAATCGACTCAGAAAGTGATTCTATGCATATTCTCAAAAGGAACCATGGGTCTATATCGATTCCTTTTCACTGTTACAAATATAGGCACAAAGACATAATACCCTGTACCACAATGTGCTGAAGGGTATAAAAATCGACACAACTAGAAAAAAAATTTTAAAAATCTAGACCTATTCGAAAAATATTTTTAACTACAAATCGAAGCCCACAGCTGTTTAACCGCCGATACTGTACTATGTGGCGTATGGACCATTGAATACGTCAACACTTATACGCAGTAGTGTACTAATTTTAAAGTATTTCACGTATTCTCATTCCGTTGAATTGAATTTAAAAAATAGTTCCCCAATCACATTTTTGTTTTAAATTTCATTATAGTTTAAATCCCCTATTTTATTATAACAAAGAAAATTAACTTTAATTTGTTTTAATGGCATCTGTAGGCATTTTCACATCAGAATATTAGTCTCCCACTTTGGGGCCCGAACATGACAGTGGGAATACTTTGCCAGCAACATCACGCAATCTAAATATAGGTCATACGTAGAGGGAAACATTACCCAGGTTAAGAGAAACGGGGAGGTATCACTTTAGTGGGAGTGTGTGTGTGTTTGTGTTTATGTATGTGTGTGTTAATGCACAAACTGAGGCTAGTACAGGTCTAGTAGAAAAGAAAATCAATTTTCCTATCCGTTCATTTCGCATAGAACTGAAACAACAGCAAACATTCGGTGACGGCAACGGTGGAGGCAATGCAGGGAAATGTTACGTCATTATCGTACTACTACTACTACGTTTACAATAACAACATCATATAATTGCTGGCGCTAGAATGTCGGTGTTTGCTGTTGTTGTTTGAATGTTTGTTGGGTGCAAATGTTTTGAAAACAAAAACTGTTTGAAACGAAGAAGGTGGGTAGGAAGGAAGGAAGGCAGGTAGGTAGGTGGTCGATAGGCAGTATGACTGCTTTGTTGGCTTTGCTGGCAAGCAAACACTGCGCTTAGGTGGGTTTGTAATACGCCTATTGACGTATTTCATACGTTGACGTTTTCTTTCCCTCTTCTGGCTTACAATATTTTTGATGTTGTCGTAGTCGAGTATAAACAAAAATGTGTTTGTCGTCGTTTTTGTTTTCGTTTGTCGTCTTCGTCATTCCATTCCTTTATTGTTTATATTTTTTTGTAGGCTTCATCATATGTTTGGCGTGGGCTAAAAATAATTTATTTTCTGTAGCCAAGAAGTAGCATGTTTGCGGTGAAGAGGACGAAACAAAAGGAAACAAGAAAAGGCACTGGGGGTCAGTGGAATTGTGTGCGTGTGTAGGATGAATGGATTTCTATACTACTTGACAATATTGTCGGAGTAGCACGATTAAGGCGTAGATCTGCGTCATAACCACCATACGTATTGTGGGTTTTTTATCAGGACACATTTTTTCTTTTTTTTTTTTTTTTTTTTTTTTTTTTTTTGTAAAGATGTTTACCTTAAACAATGTCATGTTTGGCCCATACAGCCTTGAATATATAACCTTCAATGGGAATTCCCACTAGAAAATCCTTCCCACATGATGGCCGAAGGAAATAATATAATGCGCCCAACGTACACTTCAATTGTCCGTATGATGATGGCCAGCCTACATCATTGATGAACGTCCACACTGCAATGGAGAACAGTGGTTTGCATGACAGAATCATAGAGGGAGATTAAAAAAAATTTACAACAATGTTTATAAACATTTTCTGAGCGATTTGTGGGTCGCATATATTAAAATATATATATATATATATATATTTCTTAGGGATCCCAACATAATTGAGGGTTTTTTAATATAGACGGAATTTTTAAAACTAGTTTAAGAGAGTTCTTTCATAAGTGTGGATTAAAAAAAAATATTTTCTGAGAGGTTTAACAGAAGCGTGGCTTAACAGAAGAGAGTCTTCATAAGCGTGGATTTTTTTAAAATATCTTCTGAGGGGCCCACCTTATGCGTGGACCCCTCGAAAACAATTAAAAAACCCAAGCTTATTGTAGACCCCTTCGAAAATATTTTTAAAATCAAATCCAAATAGCTGTTAAAAAATACGAGTCTACAGCTGTTTAACCGTCGATATTGTACTATGTGGCGTATTGAATACGTCAACACTCATACGCAGCAGTGTACCAATTTTAAAGTATTTCACATATTCTCATTCCGTTGAATTGAATTTATAGAATATCTTTCGAATTGGGTTCAAAATACATATTTCATCATATCAGGGTATTATAGCTTTGTGCAGCCCCAAAAGTTTGTAACGCCGCGAAATATTAGTCCTAGACCCACCTTAAAGTATACCGATCGTCAAACCTCGACTAGCTGAGTCGATCTAGACATGTGTGTCCGTCCGTCTGTTCATTATAAATTGTAAACACGATACAGGCCACAGTTATGGACCAATCTTTACGGAATTGCATATAGGATGGGTTCTGGCCAATGAAGACCCACATTATTTTTGGTAAAGATCGGTTAATATTTAGGGGATGAAATGGACCAAATACTTAATTTTTTCGTTTTTTCTGGTCACTCCAGAGGCCGCAATTATGGCCCAAATATCGCGAATTTTTACATAGAGAAGGGGATCGGGCCAAAGAATAAGCATGCCTGTTTTGATAAAGATTGGTCAATATTTAGCTGGTCAAATGGAAAATTTACAAAATTTTTATTCCATGGCATATATATTTGCCACTGAAGGACATATACTCGAGAAGTTGGTAGTATATCCAAGAGGAGTGGTTGACCTTTAAATTGTTATCAATTATATGGTCATATGTACTCGGATGCAGGAGTTACACTTAAATATTTACAGGTGCTTACGTATTCAGATATTATTTAGTAACCCATTACCCCACTAGAGGGCGCTAATCGCTTTGAAATTTGTCCATGAGGATGCAGGTATGGTCAAGGACAACGCCTATAATTTTCGGTGATGATCAGATAAGGACTGTACAGAATATTAGTAATATTCGGAAAATATGTCAGTGTAAGGAAGGGTTGCTGTTGACATCAAATCGGTCATAAATATATAAATAAAAATCCGCAGAATGTTATCGTTCCGTGGTAGTTGTGTAGGGTATCGTATGATCGGCCACGTTCGACTATACTGCTCCGATCACTGGTTTTTATAATTGTTTTCTGAGGTGGATTTAATAAAAATATATTTGTAAAGGTCTACCATAATCGTTGGTTTCAAAATGTTTTGTGAGAGGATTACGATTTTTTTCAGAAACAGCTACCACTAGAGTGATTTTTTATTCCCTTCACCACACTGTGGTACATGGTGTTTTGTCTTTGTGCATATGTTTGTAACAGGCAAAAGGAATCGAGATAGACCCATGGTTGAAAGAATATGTATAGAATCACTTTCTGCGACCATTTACGCATGTCCGTCTGTCGTCCCTCTTTCCATGTTTTTTTGTTAACAAAGTACAGGTCGCGTTTGTGATGCGATTTGAATGAAATTTGGCATGGTTAACTTATTTGGCCCAAGGTCGAACCCTATTGAAATTGGAGAAATTCTGTGCAGGTTTAGATATAGCTCCCATATATAGTTTCGTTCGATTTTATGTAAAAGCCCACATATATCTTTCGATTTGCACGAAATTTGGCACAGCATAAAGAATTGCTTGCTTACTTAGCTGGCTTGTGAAAGAACTTACGTTCCATAAGCCGAGCTTAGAAAAGATTTCCAGGCGCGTCGGTCTTTTGTTCACTTTTATACGTCTTCTGGGCTGAGACATCTTCATCCATTCTCACAACATGACCTAGCCAACATAGTCGCTGCAGCTCAATACGTCTAACAATGTCGATGTCCGAGAATAGCTGGTACAGCTCATGGTTCATTCGACGGCGATATTCACCGTCAACGCAAATGGGCCCGTAGTCTTTCGGAGAATTTTTCTCTCAAACACTCCAAGAGCTGCCTCATCTGCTTGCGTAAGTACCCATGCTTCAGATCCGTATAACAGCACGGGTAGTATCAGCGTCTTGTACAGTGTGAGTTTGGTCTGGCGGGAGGTATCCTTGCTTTTGAGTTGTTTGCTCAGACCATAGTAGCATCGGTTGGCCATTACTATCCTTCTCCGAATTTCAAAACTGATGTCATTCGTTTTGTTTGTGGCGGTACCAAGATATATAAAATCTTTGTCTACATCTAAGCTGTAGTTCTCAAGTTCCACAGTTGGTCCGAGTCTACTTGCACGTTGATCCCACTTTGGCAGACTCCTTCTCAATTTGTTCAAAGGTGACTGTTACCGCTCTCAATGTTCGGCCCATTATGTCGATGTCATCGGCGTAGGCGAGTAACCTGTGTTGTTTAGTGTACATAGAGCCATTTCTGTTCACTTTTGCCTCTCGTGTGACCATTTCCAGCAGGATTTTAAAAATGTCACACGATAAACTATCACCTTGTCTGAATCCTCGTTCGGTATTAAAGGGCTCCGAGAGGTCCTTTCCGACTTTAACTGCTGATCTTGTGCCTGTTAAAGTTATCCTGCTTAGCCGAATTAATTTTGCAGGAATGCCAAACGCAGACATGGCTTTACACACCTCTGAACGGATAGGGCTGTAGGTGGAATGGATCGTTGTGTTTTTCGTGGGTTTTTTTACAGGATTTGGAGCAGAGTGAAAATCTGGTCAATGGTGGATTTGCCAGATCTGAAGCCACTTTCACACAGTATGCTGGATATCCTCTATAGTTGGCACATATCGTCTTGTCTCCTTTTTTGTGCACAGGACACAGGATGCTGAGATTCCAATCAGTAGGCATGCATTCTTCTAGCCAAATTGTACTAATCAGCTGGTGCATGCTCCATACCAGCATCTGACCACCAGTCTTGAATAGTTCGGCTCGTAACCCATCGGCACCTGCTGCTTTATTATTCTTCAGCCAATTGATTGCTATTCTAACTTCATCTTGGCTAGGTGGTATACGCTCTATACCGTCATCTATTATTGGTTCTGGGGTATCCACTTCACTGCTACTGTTTGATACCAGAAGTTTCTCAAAATGCTCCTTCCAGATCCTCAGCACGCTGTCCGTATCTGTCGCCAGGTTTCCTTCTTTATCTCTACAGGAGGATGTGCCTGCACCAAATCCTTCGGTTTGGTGTTTTACCCGTTGGTAGAATTTTCGGACTTCATTCTGGCTCCTGTACATTTCGATTTGCTCACGCTCACGTTTTTCTTGCTCTTTCTTCTTTTTTCTGAAAATATGTTTCCTTTTCTCTCTCCTTTTCTCCCGATAGTTCTCCATCGCGTATAGGGCAACCCTGCGGACAGTAGCAACGCGTGTGTTTTTCATATCAGTAGCATTACGACACTCCTGACAGTACCACGGATTTATTGATGGTGATGTTTGGGTACCTAAGTGTTGTTTTTGCCTCAGTTTGTAGGGAGTAGGCAATTCTCTGCCCTTGTACTTCTATATTATTATCGGGACCAGGAGTGCTTTCGTCAAGCAGTTGGGTAAGTTGAGCGGAGTAGGCTTCTGCTACCTGTTGTGTTTTGCAGCTATTCGACTTCTAATTTCCGTGTTACATTAGATCGCACCTTTGCTGCTACATTAAGACGGGTGCGTACCTTGGCTTCCACAAGGCAATGATCCGAATAGATATTCGCTCCCCGGAACGATCGGACGTCTAAAACACTGGATGAATGTCTTCCGTCTATCAGAACCTGATCGATTTAATTTCTCGTTGTTCGATCGGGAGAAATCCAAGTGGTATATGGAGATGTTTGAATCTGGTGCCCCGTCCGACTATCTCCTTATTGGTTTAAATAGTTTTCTTGTGTGACATACCACAGTATTAATTTTCTTTTTTAAAATAATTTTGCAATTTAAGTTTTTTTTTCATTGCTTCCATATGGCGGCCACGCGACTCCTTGATTTCAAGGTGAATCGATAGATAAAGACAAAGAGGACGCCAAAGCAACCCAACAACGACGACCCTCAGAGTGAGCCCTCAGTGGCTGAATGACACATAATAAATTATTATTCTCTTCTCATGTTGCCATTGTGTCTTCGTAAAAGCCCACATTAGTTGCAAATGGAGGCAAGGCAAGGCAATCGAATCATAAGCCATTAAATAATGGAGGAATCATTTAATTATTATTGCTGCTGTTAGTGGCTGTGCAATCGATTTTTACATCATTGGCGCACAACAGCAACAACAACCACACATAGATTTGTTATTCAATGCTAGTTGAGTTAATCAAAATGCTACCTACAAACGTTCGTACGTACATACGCCCGACGTAAGTAAACATAAGTAACTTACATTTTTATGCCATTGGGGCTTATGTCCCCAGTTATAACGCATTGCAGCAGCCAGTGAGTGAAGGTAAGAGAGTGAGTGTGTGTGTGGGTTTTCTGTTCAACAAACAAACACAAAAGGATAAAAGTAAAGAATAAAAAATAGAGGAAAAAACCCATCTAGTTATACATCAGTTACTGGAAACAAGTAAATAGCTTTACATCACTTGAAAAAGGTTAAAGTTCAGCACAATCCATGGATCGTATTACATTAGCATCCTGCTTTGAAAGTATTCGTGTTATGACATTACCGTTAGAGATGTTTTATGTCGCAAAAGCTATTACACAAACAAAATAACCTCCACAGATTCAATTAGGTAATTTTCCATTACGAAAGTTAGCAAAGTAAATATATTGGCTGTGTGTGTGTGTGTGTGAGTGCTTTGCAAAGTTAAGGTCATGAAATGTATTTACTAGTTAAGGTCAAGGATACGACTATCTACACTTCTCACACTATTGATAATAATCGATAGTCTATATCTATTATACTAATAAAAGAGTAAAGTGATTGACTGACTGATTTAACGATTCATCAACGCCCAGACGAAACGGCTGAAGCTAGAATCTTGAAATTTTGGGAGAGGGTCACCATTGGTCCAAAGGTGACAGGAAACTCGTACAAGAACGGTACGAAAAGTACTAAATGTGATAGCATTTGTATTTGGCGAAACGGTGGAGCTAGAATTCTGAAATTTGGTTTGGTGGTCGTTGATGGAGTGTAGGATAGATGTACCAAAGGGTTTTTGGAACTTCGAACTATAACTATCCGAAAAGTACGAAAATGTACTACATTTTGTACAATTCGGTAGCATGTGAACGGATAGCGTTAAAAACATGGAATTTGGAGCGTGAATTAAGGTTGAGATGTAGGGTCCATTTAAGGAGATGGTTTTGAATGCGCTTACTCATGTATACGAAAAGTACTATATGGTACTATATTTGGTACAAATTTAATCTATACTAATAAAAGAGTAAAGTGATTGACTGACAGACTAATTTAACGATTCATCAACGCCCAGACGAAACGGCTGAAGCTAGAATCTTGAAATTTTGGGAGAGGGTCACACTTGGTCCAAAGGTGACAGATACGGCTGGGTTTTTGGCATGTGAAAGGATTGTTAAAAACATGAAATTTTAAATGCAAATTAAAGTTGAGAATTAGGGTCGATATGAGGGCAGTTTTGGAAAGCGTGTACTCATGTGTACGAAAAGTACTATATGGTACTATATTTGGTACAAATTTGATTTAGAGTTACAAATCGAGCTGGAATCCTGGAATTTGAAATTAAAATTACTGTCGAAGTGTAGGATTGGGATATGAACGTAGTTTTGGAAATTTGTTACTTATGTATACGATAAGTACTAAATCGTACTATAATCGGTACATTTTGGATTTGGGTGATCCTATAGAGCGGGAATAATGAAATTTGGAGTCAGGATCACTGTAGGGATGTGGGATTGGGTTCAGGATTCAGTTTACGAAAATAATACTTATGGGTAGTAAATGGTACTAAATGGTACTAAATTTGGTACAATTTGAATTTTAGGTGAACCAATAGAGCTAGTATCATGAAATTTGGAGCCAGGATCACTGTTGAGGTGTAAGATTGAGATATGTAGGAAGTTTTAGAAATTTGTACTAATGTGTACTAAATCTGGTACAATTTGAATTGTGAGTGAACCGATAGAGTTGGAATCCTGAAACTTGGATTTGGGATCACTGCGGGGGTGTAGAGTTGGGGTATGTAGGAAGTATTAGAAGTTTATACTAAGTGTACTAAATTTGATACAATTTGAATTGTGGGTGAAGCGATAGAGTGGGAATCCTGAATTTTGATTTAGGAAGTTTTAGAAATTTGTACTAAGTGTAATAAATTTGGTACAATTGGATTGTGGTTGAAGCGATAGAGTTGGAATCCTGAAATTTTGATTTAGGATCACTGTGGAGGTGTAGGATTGGGGTATGTAGGAGGGTTTGGAAATTGGTACTACTATGTACTAAATTTAGTACGATTTGATTTTTTGGGTGAACCGAAAGAGTTGGAATCTTAAAATGTTGATTTATGAACACTGTGGAGGTGTAGGATTGGAGCCCGGAATATACAACCACAGAAAGTTAGATTTTTGTGGAATTTCTGTGGGGTATCATATGGTAGGCCCCATCCGACTATACTGCTCCTCACTGGTTATTGATTTGTCTTTCATCTGGCATCATTAAAATTTCATTAGTGAACACAATTTCGCATAGAATTAAGCAGAAATACATTCTAAGAAGAAAGAGTGCTGCCAGCACTTTAATATCCTTGAAAAATTAGATCACATGGTGTAAAAGGGTAGCACCAAGGCAGGGCAATTAATGACAACGATGACAAGGCTCAATTTATTTACTATGATGGGCACATCGTAGTAAATGCACAAACACACCAAAGTGTTTTTCAATTTCAACAAAAAAAATAAAAAAAAAATTGGAAAATGTAATAAGCGGAACGAGAATAATAAATCGACCTACTTTTGAATGTTGGGCGCCACTTACGCTACTGCAATGACTAACACACCTTCCAACCGTAAGGCAACCAAGCAAATAGTCAGTCAGCCAGTCATTTTCAAGTCAAAAATTTACTACGTCGTTTGAAAAATAACAGCCTTGTAACAATTTAATTAACAAAACAATAACAACAACAACATAACGATAGGAAAATGCAAAGAGAGCAACAGCTAAAAAATGAAAAGTACAACGAAAATGAACAAAATTGGATAACAAAACAGAGAAATGACAGTCAAATGAGGTTTGTGTGTTAAACGCGGCCAGACATCATCTAGTCATAATACGAACTGAATATTGGTATAAAATGACCCACTTCTTGCAGCCCCCAACCCCCTGCCAAAAATCTAAGTAACTACTTTTTTGCTTAGAAATATTAATTTTTTATGTAACGAAGCTCTCCAGGATAACAGTGCCTGCAGAACTGAATCAAGAGTATCTGGTGTGTGCATTTACAGACCTGCACAGAAAACTGCGCAATTCATGACAGCTGAAGTGATATCTTGAAATGAACGATAGAACAAAACAAAAATCAATGATAGTTCGGGAAAATGCCGCCGAGCAAGGTTTTTGCGGCAACGAAATGATAGTCGTAGTAAAAATAATAGTAGCTTGTATTTTTCGTTGTTGCAACAACAAGCACTTATATATGAGTTTTTTTTTCTCCGAAAGATGAACACCCTACATGCCAACAAACACTGAATGATTTGTATACCCTTCACCCCACTTTGGTACAGGGTATTACGTCTTTGTGCATATGTTTGTAACAGGCAAAAGGAAACGAGATAGACCTTTCCTTTTGAGAATACGCATAGAATCACTTTCTGAGTCGATTTACGTCCGTCTGTCCGTCCGTCTGTCCATGTATTTTAGTGAACAAAGTGCATATCGCATTTATGATCCGAATTTGATGAAATTTGGCATAGATCACTTATTCGTCCCAAGGACAAACCCTATTGAAATTGGGAAAATCGGTTCAGATTTAGATATAGCTCCCATACATAGTTTCGTCCGATTTAATGTAAATGGTCCACCAAAGTCCCTATACATCTTTCGATTTGCACGAAATTTGGCACAGCGTAATCAATTAGGTGTAGAATAATGTGTGTTAGGTTTCGGGAAAATCGGTTCAGATTTATATATAGCTCCCATATATATTTTCGTCCGATTTAATGCAAATGGTCCATCAAAGTCCCTATATATCTTTCGATTTGCATGAAATTAAGCATAGCGTACTGAATTAAGCCTAGAATGATGTTTGCCAAGTTTCGTGAAAATCGGTTCAGATTAGGTATATTTTCGTCCAATTTTATGTAAATGGGGCACCAAAGCCCTTATGTAACTTACGATTTGCATGAAATTTGGCATAGCGTAATGAATTAGGTGTAGAATGATGTGTGTTAAATTTCCTGAAAATCGGTTCAGATTTAGATATAGCTCCCATATATATTTTCGTCCGATGTAATATAAATGGAGCACCAAAATCCCTATATATCTTCCGATTTTCACGAAATTTGGCATAGCGTACTGAATGAAACCTAGAACGATGTATGTCAAGTTTCGTGAAAATCGGTTCAGATTTCGATATACCTCCCATATATATTTTCATCCAATTTAATTTAAATGGTGCACGAAAGACCCTATATATCTTCCGGTTTGCACGCAATTTGGCACAGCGTTATGAATTAGGTCTAGAATGATGTGTGTTATGTTTCGTGAAA